>NW_014012594.1:10671-18058 GCF_000611645.1 Monoraphidium neglectum
GGGCAGGGACGGGGCCGGGGGCACAGGGCGAGGGCCAGCGCAGCGGCGCCAGGGAGGGACGGGCCGACGGCCTTGGCGGCGGCGGCGGCAGCGGCGCAGCCGCAGGCCCCGCCGGCAATGCCGGCGCTGCTCACAGCGGCGACGGCGACGCCGTCGCAGCGGCCCGGAGTCGCAGGACCGCCAACCACCTGACGGTCTCCCTTGTCCGCATCAGCAGTGTAGTCGGCCTGGGCGCCGCCGGTGGCGCAGGGCCGACGCGGCCCCCGCACATAGCCCTGGTTCAGTCCCTCGTCGCCGGGACGCGCCAGCTGTCCTCGGGCGCCTGCTGCAACAGCTGGTTCGGCGCCGCGTGCGCGGCCGAGGCGCTCGCGAGCCCGAAGCTGCTGCCAGCCCTCATTGCGCACGCTGCCGCTCACAGCGCCGAAGCGTCGAGCCCCTCGCCGCTTCGGCCGTGGTGCGAGCTCGCGCACGACGCCCCCGGCATCCTGCGCCGCTGCAGCGCCGTGCTCGCCGACCACAAACAGTGGCGGCGGCGGCGCTGGAATCTGCTGGGCGGCGGTGGCGCCGCCGTCGGCGGCGGCGGCGGCGGCGACGTCGTAGGGGGCGAGGGCGACGACGTGGGGGCGGCGTGCCAGCCCCTGAGCAAGGACGAGGCAGTCAGGGACGAGGCGGCGGACGCAGCGCACTCAACATGCCGCTGCGTGCTCGCCGTGCTTGCCAGGGTCCTGCTCATGCAGCTGCCGGGCTCGGGGCGCCACGCTGTTTGGCCGCTGGCAATCGGGAACGGCGGCGAAGGTGAAGAGGACGGCGGCTGTGGCGGCGGCGCGGTTGGGGCCGTCGCGGCGGCGCGCCCGGCTCTGCCCCGGGCCTGGGATGAGCTGTGGGCGGCGATTGCTGCGGTGGGCGGCTGCGGTGAGCTGAAATCTCTTGCGCTGCTGGCGCTCGCGGTGGTTGAGGCGCGGCGCTGTATCGCCTGCGCCGGCGAGGCGGCCGGCGCAGGCGTGGCACCAAGGGGCGCGGCGGCGCACGCGCGGCTGCTGCTCAACCAGCTGTGGGGGATCATGCAGGAGGAGGCTGCTGTAGTGGCAGCTGCGCCATACCCTGACATGCGCACGGCAAGTGAAAAAGCCGCAGAGCGTGGGGCGCGGCTGGTGGCGGCGCGCGACAAGGTCCGCAGCGTCGTCAAGGCGCGCAAGGCTGCGGTGCGGCGGGAGATAGCGGAGATGTCCCGCGCACTGCAGTCGCCGTCCCATCACACGCAGCAGCGGCGGCGGCAGCAGCAGCAGCAGCAGCAGCAGCAGCAGCAGCAGCAGCAGGTTGGAGAGAACGGCTTGATCAAAGAACTGGAATATGCTGATCAGGAGGCAGAGGAGGAGGAGAGGGAGGGGGAAGAGCAGGCGGGTTGCGGTTGCAGCGACCAGGATGACAAGCGCGAGCGATGGGCGCTGCTGTTTGGCACCAGCCCCGCACTAATCGGCGCGCTACGCACTAGGAGCGACTTTAATTGCGCCTGCCTCGGCCAAGGCCCGCCGCCGGGGCCCCCTGGCGCCTGGGTGGACCCATTGATGGACGGCTCCCTGGCCGCGATGGTGTGCACCCCTGGGGCGGCATCGCCAGGCGGCGGGCTTGCCTGCTGGCTCGCGGCGGCGGCGGACGCGATTGAGGTGGCGCACGCGGACCACGAGGCGCTGGGCAACGGCAGGCGTCATGTGCATCACGAGCCGGTGGTGCCCTCAGGGTGGCTGCCAGCCGCTGCTGTCGCGGGGAAGCGGCGTGGCCAGGGGGAGGGCGCTGACGCCGAGGTCGGTGCGCCCGCGGCCCGGCAGCGGCGGCGCTGCGCGTTCTGCGGCGCGACGGCGGCAGACGGCGCGCAGCTGCGGCGCTGCGCGGGTGCGGCCCCGTGACGGGCGTGCGCTACTGCAGCCAGGCCTGCTGCCGCAGCCACTGGGTGCGGGCCGGGCACAGGCAGCGGTGCGAGGAGGCGCAGCGGCAGCTGCGTGCGCAGGAGGGGCTTCAGGAATCCGCCGGGAGTGGTTTGATGTGAGCAGCTCTGGGCTCTGGCAGACCGATCAACAGAGCCAATGGTGCTTTCCTGCCACCACAATATTGTTGCAATACTGTACATGATACGCAGTTTTGGAGTATTACTCATTGCAAGCAGCAGAATTTGCTGCAGCTGCTCCCCACGTTGCCGCCGTGCGTCATATCGCTGCTCTTTAACATTGCGCGCTCACGCTCTTGCGGAGCGCTCATATTTGCTGCCCCAGGGGATTTTATGGAGGGCCCTGATGCGAAGCACTCCGGGCCCGGGCGTGATGGCCCCTGGCGGGCTACCTTTGCCACTGGGATACCCCTCTGCTGGTGGGGCAACCCCTTGCCACCCGCAGCGCTGGGATTCCAGCAATCTTATGGTGCAGCCCTGTGCTTGCAGCGGAAATCGGTTGCCCCGTTTGTGGGTGTGTGGCGATCCGCCTCATGCATCAGGTCCAGTGCTTGCCTGACAGCGCATTGTAACACCCATGGCTGGTCTGGACGGTTGTATGCATGCGGTAGTGCGTGTCTGCTGCATCCACATGCTTCAACGGCCATCCATGCTCATGTGACCTAGTGAGGGAGCATCAGCTGTGTGCGACTGTTATCGTTTGGGGCCCCACCTTGAGCGGTGATGCACCTCTCCAAGCAAGTATGTACAAAGGCCCTGATGCGCGTGTGTGACGGCGGACTGAGTATGCATGCACGTGTGCATGCGTGCAGCGGCGTGGAGAGTTGGCGGCGTGCGGCGGCTTCAACATCGACTTGCTGCACAGCAGTTGCATTCAGCATGCTTCAGCCCCCTGATTGTACTTATGCACGCGCAATGCAGCTTTGTTTTCTTCTGACGCATTGTTCATTTTGGTTTGCACATTTCACAACCTGCTGCTAGCTGCACACGCGTCTGGCAGTTGTGCAATTTGCCAGGTGGTCAGCATGCGGGCACCGTGGTATGCCAACCGCACCCAATGTGAGTGCGCAATACACCTGCAACAGTGCTTGTATTATAGATGGATAATACTATAATTTATAGCTGCAAAAAGTCAAGTCACTTCCTTATCAACTCCAAACCGGCTCCATTTCACTCCTTAGCCATATGGATATTAGCAGGGAGGCCTCCTCCTTGCAGGCTCCTTGCTGACTCCTTAACCCACAGATAAGGAGGACCTTGAGGAGTGTATAAGGAAAAGCCTCTTTCGTGCAGTCATGCAGGCTCCGTGGGTCATCAATACAGACGATGTTCATGAGTTTAGGACTGATGCAGCGTATTGCAGCCGCACACCCCTGGAGCCATCATGGAGGCTGATGGGGAGGCTGCAATACTGTAATTGTGTGGCTGTTACTCACAAGGGGAGGGGGCGACAAAGGGGATGCATGCGGGTGCAGAGCGTGACTGGGCCCCAAAGTGCACATGCACAGGGGAGCATGGCAACGCTTATTGTTTGTTGTGGCAAGGGGTGGGTTGTCAGTGTGCAAATTTGGAATGCGTTTGGGTGTCCCATTGCGTGGCGGCTGCTGCTCGACAGCTGGTGACAGCCTGAAATGGTGGTGGGCTGCGTCGGAACTTGCTTGAACATCAACCCCAGTCACGAGGTAGGTCAGGAGCCTGTTCCTTGCTGGTCGCGCGCGCGAACACCTGTCCAAACACCAGTTAAGGATCAGCTGCTACTTTGTCGTGCAGCACATAGATCCAAGGCGCTTTCTTCCTCATCCAAGGTCGAGAGGTGGTCTGCATTACCACAAGGATGCAGCCTTGATTGTACGGCCGCACAGTCGATTGGGCTGGATCCCTGCACAAGTGCACGCACACCGCTGCGTTGGCACCGCGAATTCCCACAGCAGTTCTGCTGTGTTGACTGGTGGCTTCAACACGCACGCATGCTGTGTACCATGGCATGTGCTGAGAGCACTTTCCGCTGCCACCTGCTGGGGCGTCCTCATTTGCTGGTGCTATTATCGCTCTTGGCACACATGGGATGTCACACCAAGGCTCTTAGCACAGGGTCAAAGGGGCACAATAGCTGTGGTTGGTCACCGTCTCACAGAACAAATTGAAAAAATAGAATAAGGGCTCCTTAGTCACCTTGTTTCCAGGCCGTTGCTGAGTGGCAGCCTGCCCGCTGATGTTCCCTTTGCAGGTACACCAGAAACAATTGCACCCCCAGGGGCCTGAACAAACCAGCGGGGCAGCTAGTGTGTGCCGCACGCACGTATAAGCGACTAATGTCAAGGCAGCAGTTTTGATCTGATGCTCTAATGAGGCTGCGATGTGTCTTCACTCAGGAGTGCTGCCCCAGGTGTTGCGGCGGGCTAGCCCTCCTTCGTCCCTGATCTGACAATCCTGATTGCTGTGCGACTTGATAGGGTGAGCTCTACGCTCCGCCTGTCCCCTCGTCCCAAGCACTTCAATGATTTGATTTTTTAAAGGCTACCAGAGTGTATGGTATGACTGGCATGCTTTTGATTGGTTCAGGTCAGTGCGCCGCGGCGCGGTGCAGCTGCCTAAAAGCTGGTTCAACGATACGATAACGACCACCAGCACAAGCCGATAGCGGAAACATATGTAGAGTTACCCTCTAGAGGCTTTACCATCATAATGGCATGGTATTCAACCAATGCTGCGTCGTGAGAGCGATCTTCGTTGTGACGTCGCGCCAAGATGAGCGAACCACACCAGCAAACCTCTGCGCTCCTTATCGCATCCATCGGCAACTTGGATGCCTTCAATCACCCAAGTGATGACACAGGCACGATCCTAGACTCCGACAACACCGCCGGCGGGCGCGACGCTGTGCACGCTGCGTTGGCGCTGCCATCTTCCTACCACCAGACACATCTCAAAGACCATTTCAGAGTCGTCAGGCATGTCCCCACATCTAGCACGCACCCCAAGTCAGCGGCACAGCGTCCCAGCCAGGTTGCAGCAGCAGTGCCGGCCCTCCCGGCCACATGCACGCCTGCAGTGCAGCAGGATGCTGCACCCTCACTCGCCACCGGCCACGGCATCAGCAGCGCCCTCACTGAGGCTGGTATTGATTCAGCCATTACAGCAGTCCCACATGGCGCATGGGGCAGGGGCTTCGCAGCATGGGGGCTGCTGCAGGCGCCAGCCGCGCGGGCAGTCAACAACAGCAATACAGAGGACGACGCCGGCGGCAGCCTCGCCAGCGCCGAGGGGTCCGATGACAGCGATGGCTGCCCCAGCGTCTGCCAAATGCGCGGCGCCAAGCGGCCCCGCAGATCAGCACGGCTCAGCGGCGCGCATGCGCCCAGCGAGCAGGTGTGTGGCGCCGGCTGCGCCGGCGCCCGCGGGCCGGCCGAGGCAGCGGGGCGCCGGCGTCACGCCAGCGTCACGAGCGGCGCCGCTGCGGCCAGCGGCGGGGGCGCCAGCTGCATGACGGGCGCGCCTCTGGCATCCGGCTGCTTCGGCGCCGCATGCGCTGCCGCTGTGTATGGGGACGAGGACGGCGGCGAGTTTGGCTTCGACCCGCCTGGGGCCGCCTCGGGCGCCGCCATGGCGGCCATGCGCGCTCCGCCCCTTGCATGCGACCCCTCCCCACCGCCCTGCACCATGCAGCGGCCGCCATGGGCCCCTGGTGGCGCCATGCGTGCGGCGCATGCGGCGCGGCAGGCGCCGTCCCAGGCCACGAGCACCGGGACCGCGGACGAGCGCGCGGCCAGCGGCGCCCCCCTCGGCCCCGACCGCTGGGGCGCCGCGCCTCCGCCATCCGGCGCCGTTGGTGCCGCGCGGCGGCGGGCGGCCGCGCGCAGCCGCCAGCCGTCGGGGCGCGCCCTCAGCGCGCGCAGCGTCGGCGCGCGCTCTGCGCCGCTGGGAGCGCCGGGCGACCTCTCAATCCAAGTCAGCAGCGCGGCTGGTGACGATGAGTGCAGCGACGACGCACTGTCCTCCATGCGACGCGCCGACGACCGTGCAGCCGCCGCCGCCCTCACGGCGTCGGCGCCGCCGCGCTCGTCCGCGCATGCGCTCAGCGGCTCTGGCGTGCCCGATGCTGGCCGCGGCCTGGCCCCGCCCGCGCCGGGCCTCGCCGCCTCTTCCGCCGCTCTCCTCTTCGCGCCAGCTGGCGTCGTCGGGGAGTCCCATGCCGCCGCCACATGTGACCCCATCCCTGCACCCATGGCCCCGTCCCGCTCGCCCCTCCTCCTTGTGCGCCGCTCGACCGGGCCCCCCGCGCCCCTCGGCGCCGCCGCGCCCCTCTTCGCTCCACTGGCGCCCCCGGCGTGCGGTGCCCCGGCTCCCCCCCTCAACCTGCTGGACGACCCCTTGGAGGGCGTACCCTGGTCCGGCCCCGCGGCGCAGCGGCCCTATTACTACCAGTCGCGCTACGAGCAGCTGCTGCACGCGATCAACCTCAAGCCGGCGCCGCGGCGCGCGGCGCACGAGGACGAGGAGTGACGCGGGCGCACCGGGCACGCCGCCGCAGGGGGGCGGCCCGGGGCGAGGAGCGGGCTGACTGTCGATTGCAGCAGGATGACGAGGGGCCGGGATGAGGTGATGGGTGAAAGGGAAGCTTTGGGCTGTGGTGCTGGGACTCAAAACAATAATGCAGGATGGAGAGGTTGGGCCTGTATTGCTTGCCGCACCCCACAAGTGCAGGGGTGGCGTATTGAACCAGAGATTGATTGACCGCGCGCCAGCTTGGGCTCGCCGCGACCACTCCCGTTCGTCAGCAGCGGCCTGCAAGGACCCTCGGCTAGGACCATGCTTGATGCTCAGCTGCATCCTTCTGCTTGCCTAGGTGTGGGTAGGAAACCCTTCTGCCTGTCTTGTCAGGCATGCTGTTTGGATAGGACTGCGTGTAAGCATAGGTTTTCAGCGGTGCGTTGGCTGTTCGCAGACTGTTACACCGAAGGTGCATGAATGGCTACATTGACAAGGTGGGAAGGGAAGGAAAGGGGTAGACCCTGGCTTGCAGGCAAACTACTTGCTGAGGTGGCTGATGCTGCCGAGGGCGCAGCGGGCTGGTCCTCCCGGCGCAAGGAATGCATTGGAAAGTCGCACGCGAGGCGATGAGCAACGCCGTGGAGGCGGGGTCAAGGAGTCAGTCAGGCAGACGGAATGCTGAAGTCAAGTGGTGACGAGTCAACCCACAAAGTCGTCGGCCAACGAGCAAATGGATGGAAGCGCAGGCCCCCCAGAAAACCGCGCGCCCCAAGCGGTCGGCTCCGACAGGGCGAGGCCGCAGCTCAGCCCTTTCGGCCCCACACGCGCGCCTTGAGGCAGGCGGCAAGCGCCTCCGGCTCAGGCACGTTGCGACCGCCGGCCCCCGTACCCACGCCATCCGCGAAGTCCCCCTCCAGCCGCTCTTCGCCCTGCCCGCCGCCGTCTGCGCCCGTC
>NW_014012593.1:0-17473 GCF_000611645.1 Monoraphidium neglectum
CTGCCGCGCCCCCGGCCGCGCCTGAGTGCGGCGCCGGCCGCGCCGCGGGCGCCGGGCTTGTCGCGGCGAGTGAACAGGCTGCGCTGCCGCTTGGTCGCGGGCCGCCGCACGGCGAATGCGTCCTCGTCGTCCCACCTCGCGAAAGGGAAGTCGATCCTGCTGAGGGGCCGGTGCTGCCGCGCCCCCGCGGCGCGCGCGGCGGCGGCCGGGTGCGGGTGCGGCAGCAGCGCGGCGCTGCGGCGCGCCTTGGCCGGGCGCAGCGCCGGCTGCATGTGCCCCCGCGCCGCCTCCTCGTCCTCCTCCTCGTCCTCCTCCTCGCCTTCGCCCTCATCCCGCTGCTGCCGCAACTGCGGCCCCGCCGGCCCGGCCTTCCGCGGGCGCCCGCGCTTCCGGTTCCCCACGCTAAACCCTCCGGCCTGGGCGCCCGCGCCCTGCGGCCGCCGCGGCAGCTCCAGGGTGCGCATGCGCGAGATGCCGTAGATGCCGATCATGAAGGACCGCCAGTCCGGCTGCTCCTCGCCTGCGGGCCGGGCAGGCAGGCGGCGCATACGGTCAGGGAGGGCAGAGGCCAGGGTTTCAATGCAAACCTGCTCTGGGGCGGGCCGAGGGAGCAGCGGACGGGGCCGCAGCGGCGGCATCCTCTTCAATCCACTCCGCCACATTGCAAGAGCACCCCCTGCTTGGAGCGCCCGGACACACACACTCACATGCACGCACTCATACATAAAGACGCGCGCACACGCACGCACACACACACACACACTCGTGCACACAAACACACACGCGTGCACACCCACCTTCCACGTGCGCCCTCCACGACCGCACCGCGTCCCGCGCGCGCGCCGAGCTGCCGCGCCACGCGTCCAGCAGCAGGTCGTAGGCATCGGCCCCAAACAGGCCCGCCAGCGCGCGGCGCGCCTCACGAAGGTCAAGGCCAGAGTCCAGGACGTCCAGTATGTCAGGGGTCAGCTGCTGTTGCTGCTGCTGCTGCTGCTGCTGTTGCTGCTGCTGCTGGTGGTGATGCTGATAGTGAGACGGCGGCAGCGGGACGCCCGCCGCCGCCGCGAGCGCCGCCCATTGCGCGGCGAGGGGCGCGGGCGGAGGGGCCGAGAGGAGCAGCCCGGGGGGGAGGGGCATGGCGGCGGCGCGCGGCGCGGGGGGCGCGGCTGGGGTGCGACCCGGCGCGGCGGCGGCGGCGCAGCCGCCGAGGCTGAGGGGCTGAGCCAGCTGACTGAGCTGGGGCGCCCGCGCCTGCTGCAACGCAGCATCCGCGGGCAGCTGCCCCTCCGCCGCCCGCGGCGCCTCGCGATCCCAGCCCGCCCCAGCGGCAGAGGGCAGCTGCGCCGCCAGATCCAGCTGCAGATCGTGCTCGTCCGTGTCCATGTCCGCCAGATCCTCCTCCCGCCCCTCCGACTCCCGCCGCCCCCCGGCTTGCCGCGGCCCCTCCAGCCGCTCCCCTGGCACGGCGCCGGCGGGTGCGGCGCCGGCGCCGGGCCCGCCCATGGCTATCTTGAGAGCAGCCGCCAGCTGCTGCGCCTGGGCCGCCTGGCGCGCGTGGTAGGCCGTCATAGCGCCCGAAAAGCGCTCCTTTTCTAGCTTGGCCATGGCCTCGTACGGCGCCTGCACAAATGTTGGCGGGCGTACAAGCATGTAGACGTGCGCACACGTCGCTGGGCGGGCGCATGTGGCTTGAAGGCACCGCGCGGCCCTGGCGTTCCAACCCTACACGGCGTGGCAAGCGCCGCTCTGCGGGCCTCAAGGCGTGGCCCCGTCGAGCGGCCAGCAGCCGTCCACCCCTGGCCTGCGCGCGACCCGCGCGCCCCGCACACCTTGACCTCCGGCGATGCTGCCCGCCAGGCCTCCCCACAGAGCTTCGACGCGTCCAGCGGCGGCAAGGTGGCCGGCAGGCCCTTTCGGTAGTCGGCCTGGAGGTTCGATCAAAAGCGCGGGGCGCGACAGCGACCGTCGTGTTGCCGGTGGTTGCTGTTCAGGGGTAGGGCGCAGGCGGCCCTCCGCGCCACGACGCATGCTTTGTCCTCGTCGCCACCGCCGCCAAGCACGCGCCACGGGGCCCGGAGGGGAGGGGAGCTGGCACGACAGGGCGCGCCCAGAGGCGGGCGGCCTCGGCAGGGGGCGGGGACGGCGGCAGGCGGCGGCGCGTGTGGCTCACCTGGAAGAAGGTGTAGGCATTGATGGGCTTCGGCGGCGCGCCGGGGTCGCTGGCGCGCTTCGTCTTCTTGAGGGGGTGCGGGCCCTGGCGGGAACGCAAGGCCGGACGGGGGAGGGCAGCTGGGGCTACTGGGGGTGAGCAGCACCATGCGCGCTGCCGCAAGAACTGCCCCTGGATTGGATTTCGACTAGCCGGCATGGCTGTGTGCGCCACTCGTTCCTTGGCCACGCATGGCACACACACACACACACACACACACACAATCTCTCTCTCTCTCTGTGTTTAACTATGTCCTCTTTTGCATGCACACACGCACGCGCACACACACAAAAACAAACAGCTGCACATGCAAACACACCACACAGAAGCACCCGCAGCACCGCCTGCCCCATCACGGGCGCGCCGCGCACCTCCTCGTCCGCGCCGGCCCCGTCAGCCTCCGCCCCCGGGTCCAAGCTGGACGCCGGGCTCAGCCCCAGCGCCGCGAGCGCGGAGCGGTTCGCCTTGTATAGCGCGAGCTCCCGCGCGTAGCGGTCGCGGTCGCGCTGCGTTGAGGGATCCGTTGAGGGCGGCGTTGGTTTTATTTTTTGGGGGGACATGGAGGGGACGTGGGGCGCGGGTGGCCAGGTGGGGCCAGGAGATGGGGTTTGTGCGCAGCGCGTGCCGCGAGCCACGCACAAGCTGAACGAGAGGGCAGAGACGCGACGCGGGGGCCCGGCCCGGGCAGCAGGCGCGTTGGGTTGGTGCGCGGGTGCGCGGGTGTGGCCGCGGCCACAAGGGGCCCGCACCAGGCGAGCGCGGGCGCCATGTGGGCCGCCGCAGCCGCCGCCCGGTCCCCCACCTGCGCTATTGCGTCGCAGGCATCGCGCTCCCCCTGGCTGGTGGCCTTCCACATGTGCGCCAGCATCTTCATCATGTCCTGCGCGCCCAGCCCCGGGTTCTGGTCCGCCACAGCGCCGCGGTGGCGCGACATGAACACCTGGTGCGGCGCACGGCGCGAGCGAGGCGCGCGGGGGCAGTTTTGCCGGCGGCGCTAATTTGGCGGGAGGGCCGGCGCCGGGCAGCCGCCAGGATGCGAAAGCGCAGAGGACGGCTGGCGGACGGTGACAGGTCGCGCGGCGCTGCCAGGCGTCGGTGCTGGGTGGGTGGGGGAGGGGCGCGGCCGCACCTGGTACCCCGAGACAGCCTTTTTGGGGGCGTGGGGGTCCTTCTTTCTCCGTTTGAGCGGAAGCCCGCTGCCGCCGAGGCCGGCGGCCCCGCCGCCGCCACCGCCCAGCTGGCCGCCTTGCGCCATCAGCGCCGCTGCCAGGGCCGTCGCGGGCGCGCCGGTGGCGGGCGGCAGCGCGGCGGCGGCGGAGGCGCCGCCGCCGCCGCCGCGCTTTGGGACGGCAAGGACCAGTAACTCCCCGCCGCCCTCGCCGTTTGACACCACGGTGCCCATGGCGTACGTCCCCATCGGCACCCCCAGCGCATCCGACAGCTCTGGGGGCAGCGGGACACCCTGCATCGGTGCGTCTCCTGCGGCATGCAGCAGCTGCTGCTCCTGTTGCTGCTGGTGGTGGTGCTGCTGCTGCTCCTGGTGGTGCTGCTGGGCGGGCACCTGCTGCTGCTCCTGCTCCTGCTGCCGTTGCTGCTGTTCAGGAGCCTGCTGCTGGGATGGCTGCTGCTGCTGCTGCTGTTTCTGCTCCTGCTGCTCTTGCTGCTGCTGCCGTTGGGAGGGCCTCGCTGGCGACCCAGCCTGCTCCTGCTGCTGAGGCTGCTGCTGGGCCGGCACCCGCTGCTGGGGCTGCTGCGGTAGTGGCGCAGGCGTGCCGCGTCCTGCTGCCGCCGGAGACGTGGGCACAGGCGACAGGGCCAGCGAGGCCCCAGGGGGCACCGGCCGCAGCGCAGGCGCCGCGGCGAGCGTGAGGGAGGCGGTCGCCAGCAGCCGCTGCACCAGCTGCTCTGTTGCTTGCGCATCCTGCTGGGCCTCGGGCGGCGACCCGTGCTGCTGATCCCGCCCAACTGAGGGCGGCTGCGTCTGGGGCAGCAGCTGCGCCAGCAGCGGCAGGGGCGGCAAGGGGGGCAGCGGCGGCAGCTTGAAGGGCTGCTGCTGCTGCTGCTGCTGCTGCTGCCGCAGCAGCTGCTGCTGGGGCCAAGCATGGTCAGTCAACGCGTCCGCGGCTCCCGAGTCGTCGGGGCCGCTGCCGCTGCCGCCCGAGCCGTCCTCCTCGCCCTCCCCGCCGTCCGCCTGCCGAGGCGAGCGCGCGGGAGCGGGCGCCCTTAGCGGCGGCTCGGGTTCAGCCGCGGCGAGCCTGCGGCGGGCGCGTGCGGCGCCGGGATGGGTGCGGCGAACGCGGGGTTTCAACGCGGCAGCCCTTGGCGCATGCGCACAAAACCAGCAGAGCGGGATGCATCACGCGCATGTCTGCGCAGCGGGCTGCGGCTGTGGTTGCGGCATGCGCGTGCATGTGCAAGCGAGCAGGTGCGGCAAGCAATGCCAGCGCTCCGGCGACGCGGCAGACAGGCACTGACCAGCCCCTTCCGCTTGTTTGGCTTGCCGGCGGGGCCAGGCTCGTCATCAACATTGTTCTTGCCCTGCAAGATTAGTAGCGACACAGGGGGGGCAAGGAGTCACAAAGATGCCAGCTGGCATGTTGGCAGTGGCTGCGCTAGCTGCCTTGGAGCCTGACGGGCGTGGTGCTGGTCTGGTGCACGCCCATGCAGGTGCACGCCCATGCAGGGACATCCCATGAGCCTGGATGGCTCCAGAGGCAGGCGTCCGTAGCAGCTGCAATGATCCTCATCCATATGTAAAGGTGTGTGCATGTGTGCAAGAGGGCTCTTGCAAACAGCATGCTTGCAAGCAGCATGCGCGTTAAGCGGCAAGCGGCTGATTCTGGAGGCGAGGCGGCTCACCAGGTACCGCTTCAGGTAGTGCCGCGTGCTAAGCAGGTTCAACTCCTTGGGGGAAGCTACCTGGAAGGTCCCAGCGGTGGCCGCAGCAACGCTTTCAGCTGGGGAATGCAAAATGCAGGCCGGCCATTGCGCGACTGCCGAGGCGGCGCCCGAAATCAAGGAAAGGCTTCTCCACACGGTGCACGTGCGTGTCCGCCCTCCCCCCAAGCGCCGCCACACACCTCCCCGTCTGCCCAGGTCTGGCTGGGCTGGATCAGCTTCCAGTCTTCCCCGTCCCAGATCCTCGCGCGGCGGATGAGCTCGCGCTGCGCGTGACATAGGCAGGGAGGCACGGCGAGGGGAAGAGGGGTGGGGGGAAGCCCAGGGGTGAAGCTTGCAGCGTGGAGCCAACAAGGCAGCGCCACTCCTCATGCAGAAGCGGTGGCGCGACCGCAGGGTCACGGCACACCGCGCCTCCGCGCCGCCCATCGCCACCAGCCCGCGGCAGGGCGGCGCGTTTGGTCGCAGCCACCTTAATGGTCTCGTCCGGCGCGTCGTGGAAGGGGTACTTGACCTGCAGCCCGGGGCGAAGCGCAGTGCATGCACACGCACGCGATGTTGCGGGCGCGGCAAACACTCAGGTGGCAATGCGTCCTGGGGTCGTGCCGGTTGCAAGCTGGCGCCGCTCGCCACATCGAAGGGCAGGCAACCCGGCCCCTCGACTCAGGGCACCAGGCCGTCAAACCAAACATGCGAGCCCCCGGGGTGACCCTGCAACGATTGCCTGAGACGCGCCATCATCGGATGCGGGCCCGCAGCCTGTGCCGACGCCCTCATGCTGCCCCTCCTTTTCCCTGGCTGCCCACCAGGTAGCCCTCCTTGAGCACTCTGTCCACGTAGCCCAGCCAGGCACAGGGGTCAGTCTTGCTATTGTTGGACACCTCCACAAACTCCCCGACCTGGGCAGCCAGGGGAGACCGCAAGAGTCCAACACACGGGCTTGGCCTGGAGCCAGCAGGGCGGGACTCCCGAAGCCTCTAGCCAAGTAGGACGCCGGCGCCCTCACCCTGGGCGCTGTGGGGCCGCGGGCCCGCCCGCATGCACGCGGCACACTGCTGGCTACCGCCGCATGCGGGGCGGCCCGCGCGCCTCACGCGCACGCTGCTCGTGCTCCAAGCGTAGGGCCTCCCGTGGGCGGCAGTGCGACGCACCTGCAGGTCTTCCACCTCGTGCCCAAAGTCCACGGGCACCTCGTATGGGAAGATATTTTCGCAGTTGACCCTCTCCTCGTCCTCGTTGTCGTACCGCACCGTGAAGTGGCTCTTGCCACGCGCGACGACGGCCGCCGGCCAGAACGCGCCGCTGAAGCCGGTGCGGTTCTTGTCGCGGGTTGGGGGCCACCAGACGCGGACCTGCATGGAGGGGGGGGAGAGGGGGCCTCGGGAGTGAGCGAGGTCGCAATGGGGCACGGGCGTGTGCAGGGCGAGGTTTTGAAAAGGGGGGGTGCTGGGCGCCCATGCAGCGTAATGCGGATTTCTGCCTGCTACCGCCGCCACTATGCTGCAGGCGTTACCCACAGCACTACAAGGAGTGCGCTGCACAGCGCTTGGGTGTGGCGCGGTCGGCGTGCTTTGCTCTCCGCGCCCAGCCAGGCGGCAGCGTCACGGTGGGCTTGAGCACTTCAGTGAAGCAAGATTTTCACAAAGCTCTAACAGGCCAGGTGCCTCATATACGGTGACCTGAAGTGCGTCGTGACAACCAGATCACTCGCAGCCCAGTCGCGGCCCCAGCCTGGGGAGGCTCTCACCCGGTCCGGCGTACGCTGACGCTGAGCAACCGAAGCAATATCAGGCTCTTCCTCGCCGAGGTCGGCTGCTGGTCTCTTGGCAGTCCCAGTGCGCAGGGGGCGGTCAGACCGGGCCGACGCCATGGAGTTCACAAGTCAACGTCCATGCAAACCGCGATCAGCCTACTGAACAAATGTCAATGGGGCAGCTTGGTCTTGTTGTGCTGCCACAAATTCTGAATGATCTCGTGGCGCGTGACCCGTTGAAATCATGCCGCTTTACTCACGCTTCGCATTGATTGAAGCCTAATCTGCGTCCGCATCCAAAAGGCGTACTCGTGGCCTTAGCTGACCATGCGCTTGTCAGCGGCAGGGTCACGACAGACCCTCTCACTGAGAGCCTTACCCCAACCCCTTCTTGTGCCCATGCCCTGTGGCCCGGCACCTAGGCCAAGAATAGCGGGTCCACATTCCTGTCGCGGTACATCACCAGCCGCGCCCGTTCCTGCCCCAGGGCGGCAAACCACTGCGGCACATAGGGCGCCGCCCACACTGCGTCACCAGCACGGACAGGGTACCAGCCGTCGCCCAGTCGGATGATGCCCTCTCCTGACAGTAGCAGCAAGCCATGGTTATTGTAATTTCCTTTCTGTGGGGTCCACGGTGGTTTCAAATAGCAGGGAAGGGTGGGAAGTCAGGGGACGATGATGGCTTGTCGTGTGCGAGCCCAGCCCCAGGGCAATGAGAGCAAGGCCATGCACAGAAAGCAAGGCCCTGCATGAGTCGAATGTCACAATCAGAAAAAAAGTGATGTGGCCGTTGCCACGCCCCACACCAGCCAGCCGCCCACCACTTCGGGCGGCGAGGCTCCTGGCTTGACGTCCAATACCAAGACGTCGAAGTCCCACTCGTCGCTGTCAGGCAGCAGGCGGCGCTGCACGGTCGCGCCCGCGGGGCCCGCAGTGATGGCGTCCGGCAGGACGTCGTCGACGGCGCCGTGCTCAAACCCAGGCATGCCCTGGGTCGGGCAGGGCAATTTCAAGAAGGGCGCATAGTTTATCCCGGCCGGATATCGTGCATATCAGCGAGTCACTCCATCGGCGCTGCTTGATGGGGTGCGTGGTGCGACGCTGCCTGTCGTTGCAGCCATCATGTTATTGCAGCCATGACAAGCAGCTGCCAGTATGCGCGCACCTCTGCCTTTGCGAAAATGCGTTCGTACACCAGCAGCTTGGCACCCCCCTCGGACGTCACGCTTTGGGGGCGAGGAAGGGAGCAGAGCAACAGGCCCGTAAGCTGTTGAGCCTCGTTTCAAATTGTGCAAAAGCGTGGTACTTCATCAAGATGCGCGCTCAAACTTGACTCAGCGCGCATCTGTCTGTGATTGCGACACTTGAAACCACGGTCTCCAGGTGTGCGTCTTACGTTTGTGAAAGGTACTCTTCCGAGGCGGGCGGCAGGTACGCATAGTGGTTGCTGCTGACCTCCACCTCGTTGTCGTTGACGTCAATCTCCAGCTGCCCCGTCAGCACCAGCATGAACCTGCAGTTGTGGTTGCGTGGTTGTTTCCGCTGCAGCAGCGCAGCAGGCCGGCTCCACAAGCTACGCTGCACGCATCAACAACGGGCAGAGCCTGCTCGGGCCCAGTTGAGGACGGTTGCGCCACAACTCCCCCCCAATGGGTGGGGCACACCTCTCTGTAATGGGCGTCTTTGGTGGTGCAGCCGAGCCGGGGGCCATGTCGACGAGGTACATCACAAAGTTGGCGCCCTTGGCGGGGTGCATCAGGTATGACAGCCGCGCGTTCTGCCTGCAAGCGGCGTTGCGGGGGCGGCACGGCGTGGTGCACGCGAGAGGGCGGGTAATTTACGGAGCGCGTGCTCAATAGCATGAGGCCAAACAATTGTTAGGTACGAAGTCGCTTGCTTGCAAGACCAAAATGTTTGCCCGAGTGGAGCTGGTTCCGCACGTTGATGATGCAAGGTGCGCCTGCATGCAGACTTCACCAAGGGCAGGCACCCCGCATGGCGTCCACCGCGCCAGCACTGACACACGTCCCAGGGTACACCTACCAGCCCGCATTCGTCGTCCAGGTGCGGGTGGTACTGTCCATGACAGCGTGGTCGCGCCTTGACACGCTGCGCGTGCTGAGGTCTGCGCCCATTGGCCGCGGCGCGCCGGGGAGAGCGTTGGTGGGCCAGCGTTGCCTGATCAAGCACCTTGGACACCGCATGCAGTGCAATGAGGCCACTTGTTTCGCACGGCCGAGCGGATGGCTTGCAGTCGCACGCAGTATGCAGGCGCTCTTAGCCCGGCACGCTCACTGTCAAATATGCTGCCGGTAGAGGGGCTTGCAGAGAACACTGCTGAGTAATTGCTTGGCCCCGTCAGAGCTGGCGCACTGCTGCATTGGCCGATGGCATCACCTATACACAATGGCGGGTTTGCGCTGGACGTGGCTGGGGACCGGCAGTAAAATGCTGTGTGAGTGCAGCTCTGCCGCCGGCACAGTTGCGCGGGTGGGCGGTTGCTGCAAGGTGCTATCGCGCCAAATCGCCGCCGCAGCCTGGACACTGCGTGATTAAGCAGGCCTGCCCCCACGCATGCGCATGTGCGGATACAGGCGAGTGCCCTGCTGGCAACCATCACCACTGCCATGCTGCTCGCGCATGCCGGGGGTGGTGCGATGCCGCACCTGCTGCTGCCAGCACAGCAGGCAAAGCGAGGAGGCACAATACAGATAGCTTCATCTGTTAACCCCCAGAAGCGATTGGATCAGCTGAATTTCAATGTTCACAAGGATGCTGCGAATGTGATCAGGACAGTGGGATCTATGATCATAACCGCTTGCAACTTGCAAGGTTGGTGCTATCGCACGAACGATGGCCGTGATATGATATTGTATATGTCCACGCGGTGGTCACCAGCGAAGAGACAGCTTGAATTTTGACATTCCGGACCTACCGTAGATTAGTATGAGCAGTTGCCGGCAGTGTTTGCATCGCTGGATCTCTTGCAATTGTAAGGGACACCGTACACCCCTGCTTGCTACCAGGCCGATTGGCAGCATCACGAACAGGGCGAGCCGGTGACAAGCAGTTGGACTTGACAGAGGCATGCAATATGCACACGCCACAGTGCCACGGGCTTATAGATGTGCCCAATGAATTTGTTGGGTTCAGCTGGTTGCTGTCAGCCACTTAGAATTGTGCGCAATGTGGGGCGTGAAGAGAGTCAAATGGGGCAACTACCAAGTGCTTTGATGTTGCACGCCGCTTTCGCATACATGCAATGGGCACATAACTGCTCCGCCCACTTCGCACTTATGGACGTTAGCATTGATGGTTCAAGTGAGTTTCTGTAAGGTACGCATCTGGTGCCCAGGACCCAGCTGCAGGCTGCACACGAGCGCACGCGCGCGCGTACACACACACACACACACACACACACACACACACACACACACACACATGCACGCGCGCAGGCGCAGGGAAAACGCCATCACTTGCATTTTTACTCTCCCTCCTATGATCATCCCAGCCATACAATGCTGCCCAAGCGCCCCCGATAAAACATCGAAAGCTTGAAATCATCCCTTGCTGTGCAACAAGTCTACAAAATCTGGGCCCTGTCCAACTGGACGCCACGCATACAGTGGGCAACCGGCAGCCTGCCTTGCGGCAGCAGCCAAAGTGGGAGGCGGTTTTCATGCGTTCCCCAGCCCGTCAGAGGCCGTGGGCAGCACAGACAATGGGGTTGGACCAGGGGGCGTCTCTCACCATCGCAAAGTTCGACCCCAGCCATAATCTGAATACCAGGGGGCCCCGCAGCAGTCAAAACCAAGGACTGCAGGCAACACAAATTCTAACACCAGGCATGCAGAGCCAAATATACGGCGACATCTAGCCGATGCAACGGCGCCCAAAGCTGAGGGGCCCCGCTCACTCACCCCCAAGCGGCCGGCCGGCAAAGAGCTGTGCATGCAGCAGTGCATGGCGATGCATCATCATGCGTCGGTGACAGTGCTTGGCATTTGTTGATAATGTGGCGACCCACGACGTGGGGGCGGCAGCAGCAGCAGCCCACCAGCATACAATCCCGCCCCATTGGCCGCTTCTGTAGCTGTGATTAGCGCACAGGGATGCGGCACTCCTTCTGATACTCGTCCGCAGTCGCCCCCGAGCCCAGCCGCTTCCTCAAACAATCCAAGCACGAAGCGGCGGCCTTGTCGCCCGCGGCGCCGCCCGCCGCGAGCCCCGCGCATGCGCCGCACCAGCCCTTGGCGACCGACAACACCCGCGGGTCCGCGTTGCAGGCCACGCACGCCGGCTCGCGCGGCGCGCCGACGCACGCGGCGCACGAGCCGAGCGGCGACGCTCCGGCGTCCTCTGGAGGCTTGAGCTTCGAGGCGGCGACGCAGCGGTAGCACCTGGAGCGCTCGTGCTCGGCCCCGAGGCCGAGGCAGTCGCCGCAGTCGGGGCCGCTCTCAGGGCGCGAGAAGCAGGACAGGCACGAGGAGTAAGCGCCAGCGTCGGCGCCCGCGCGCGCACACGCGCCGCAGGCCCGCGCGGCCGCGGCCGCGGCTGTGGGGGAGGCGGTGCCCTTCGCGCCGCTGCGTCGCACGCACTGCAGGCAGCGGCCGCGCTGCGCCGCGCTGAGGTCGGCGCCGCTGCAGGCGCTGCACTGCTCCCGCGCGGCTGCGGGCGTCCTCTGGTCCACCACGCACGCGAGGCACGCGTCGCGCGCCGCGCCCTTTGGCGCCACCGAGAAGCACCCGCCGCAGCCGCTGCCGCCGGCGCCGCCACGGGCGGAGGGTGCGGCGCGCGCCTCGGCAGCGCAGGCGAAGCACCGCTGCTGCTCGTCCGCAGTTGGGAGCCCGCCGCAGGTGTCGCAGTCCGTCGAGCTGGTGGGGCGCAAGTAGCATTTGACGCAATGATCGTAGGCTTTGGGGCTCTTGGCGACGGACTGGCAGCGGGCGCAGGGGTTATCGGCGTCCGGAACTGCGTGGCGGCGCGCGTGTGGTGGATATGGGTGAGCTGGAGATGCTGCTGCCGCAAAACGCGAGCTGTAGACTCCATCTTCCCTGGCAGCAGGCTGGGTCCGTGGTTGGCGCTGGAGGCGGGCAACAAGGCAGAACAGGGCCGGCCGACACCACCCCGCTCCCGACTTTGAGGTGGACCATCAACCTGCGACTCCATCCCTTCTCAGGGGCCCCACCCCTGTTCACGTTGTGGGCGCGGCCCCACTCCGCGTCGCCGCTCCTCACCATAGCAGTTGTCCCGCGTGCTGGTCTTGCACGTGAGGGCCGGGTAGAAGCCGGAGAGGCAGGAGCCGCACTTGGCCGCATCCCTCGTCAGCGCACACGTGACGCACGGCGGCACGAACCGCTTGCCGCGCGCCTCCACGCACGCGATGCAGCCGGGCACTGCGGCGGGCGGCACGAGGCTGGGGGCGCCCGGGAAGGCGACGCAGCTGACGCAGGGCTTGCGGCTGGTGACGCAGGAGAAGCAGCTGCGAGCAGGTGGTTTTTGTGTGAGGGGCAGGAAGAAAAGTCAAGTGCCAGGTGGCGATGAAGAGGGTGTCAAGGGAAGGGTGATTTCAGGGCGAAAGCAGAGGAGTCCAGAGTGATCGACAGGGCGCCAGCACGGGCGTAGTGGCAGCTGCCCTATTGCACGGACGGGTGGCCAGGGCAGGACGACGCGCACCGTCGCCGCGCGCCGCGCCACGCTCCCCTCACCGCCACGCACGTCCTTGAACATCACCCCATCCATACGCACATACACACGCATTACGACGCTGTGCACCACCCCCCTTCCCTCGCAGGCCCTCATCGCCTCCAACCCCGTGGCACGCCGAGCCACTCACGCCGACCGCCCGGCGGCGTCCCCGACCGCCGCGCACGTCGCGCACTGGTCCAGCGCGGTGTTGCCGGTCGAGCCGGCGGCGGCGCCCGGGGCCAGCAGCAGCAGCAGTTCGGCCCTCTTTGGGGAGACCCGGGGGTCTATGGCGCACGCGACGCACGCGGTCGGCCGCGGCGTCGCGCGGCAGGCCGCGCACGCAGCTGCGCTAAGGCCGGCGCAGGCTGCGTCGAGCGGCGGCGGGCGGCCGGTCACCCAGCCCTCGCCATGTACTGGGGGGTGATCAGGGCATGCAGGGCAGAGGGGGGATGTGATGATCAGGGTTTCGGCTGGCGTGGGGCACTCGGCCTAGCGGCAAGGCAGCTATTGCAGGAGCGCCTTGCTCACCAAAGCCATCGCCGCCGATGCCGCTGCCGCTGCTGCGCCGGCTGCTGCGCCGGCTGCTGCGCCGGCTGCTGCCGCTGCCGCCGCCAACGACCTTGCTGCTGCTGCTGCTTCCATTGATCAGGTCTCCTGAGCCGAACAGGCTGCACATCCCTTGCGGCCACTTGTCCTGCTGGCCTGTTTGGCAGCCCGTCTTGCCGCTGGCGGTGGAGAGGTACGGCCCAAAGGTCAGCAGTGGAAGATTGGCTGATCGGGGCGAGCCTGCGTCCGACCGCGCTGGTTTCCCTGCGCGAAGCAGATGGCAGGCGCGACGGATAAGCAGGGACGAGCGAGGATGGAAGCCTGACGGGCCCACAAATTGGTCACTCTCGGTCGCACGCTTGTCGCGAAGTGTGCAGGGGGGGGCACAAAGCAACAGCGGCACCATGCAAGCTGCGCTCCGCTGCTCACCAGGGAGTGCGGCGACATGGGCGCCGCAGCCGCTGCCGCAGCCGCCCGGCAGCCCGCAGAATGCCCAGGCCGCGCAGCCGGGCAGCCGAGCGCAAAGCGCCTGGCACTCCGCGCGCGACGCCATCGGCGCCTTGGGCGTGCCCTTTGCGGGGCCCATGCTGCTGACTGTGCTCCCGCCGCCATACGCAGGCGTGGGTGCCGGGAATAGGGAAGCTGCGTCCAGGACCAGCAGCAGGCCGGTGCCGCCAGATGCCGCTGCCTGGGCGAGGCTGGCAGCGCAAGTGGCTGCGGCGCGCGCGGCGCAGCGAGTAAGAGCGCGCGAGCGGTGTATCAGCCAATGACGAGCCTAGATTGGCAAGGCAGGGCTTGAAGCGTGTGGCCGCAGCAACAGCTGCGCCACGCGGGACTCGTCACGCGCGCGCGCGCCCAGCAGCGTCCAGGCGGTTGGTGGCAACGCAATTGTGAGGCGGGTGACCACCGGTTCCTGAGACTCACCTAGAATCATCCAGCGATGCGCCACCAGATGTAGCCGCGCAACATCGCGCATCAGTGAGGTCACTCTGATCTCGTGGCCTTTCCCGCCCCTTGCGTCGGCAGCGAGAGCTTCCAGGAGCGTGAAATACTGTGTGAGAGAGTGAAGTAATCAAAGTCGCGCCCTCGCGCGTGGCGCTGGGCTGCTCGCTGGCGTGCTTGAAGAGCCTCGATGTCAAAGCCAGGCCGGTCCCGGTTCCAGAGTTTACGATAAGGTAAACTCAGCTTGTTCAGTGTGTGCTCGGTACGACAACTTGATCAGAGGCTTTGAATTGGTGCGTCGCCCCATCGATCAAACACGCTTGCGTGGCGTACTGTACGGCAGGCGGGAGATGACATGGCGCAGGTCTGGGATGGGCTACATGTCGCCTGAGCAACGCAAGCAGCAATGTCGACAAACAAACGAACTGTCTTGGCCTGACGCCGGGTTTGCGACGGCGGCTGTGGCACCCCTTCCCCAGACGTGGCGCGGCCTTCGCGGGCAGGGTTGCCATTCAGGCACCAAGTGATGCAGAGATGGCGGCGCCGCTTGGTCATTATTGTTTTGGCTGTCGGCGCGGCCGTCTGAGCAGTCTGTCTGGCATGCCGTCAGTTGTGGCAATGCTGGGTAGACCTGAACCGAACACGAAGTCGGCAGGATTTCGCCCGCGGTGCTTTTCAGGAGACATTGCATTCAACACAATGCGGGGCTACTGGCCCAATCAGCTGGGTGACACCTGAATGAAGCGCCTAGGTCGCCTCCACCTTGCAGGGCGCACCGCAATGGCAGTCACCTCGTGCCCAATCGCGGGTGGCGCGCATGTGGCATCTCTAGTCACCCAGGCGGATGTGGATGCAGCTGCCACCCCTCGGCCACACCGGTACTTGGATCAGCTGCCACTTGACCCCTGCGTTGGTTTCAGCGACTTCATGTATATCTGCGGTGATTGATCTTGAGGGTGTTGCTCCTCGAGGCAAACTCAGGGCCGATTGCGGGTCAAGCTGTCCAGAGGCCTGGTTAACAGAGCATTAGTTTGGAAGAAGTGTACTTCGTTACAAACGGCCGGCAAAAGGCCACCACTTCCCACAACTGTGTGGAGTGTTGCTCTGGACGCGTTGAGCATGGGGCGCACCCCGCGAGCAGGCGATGGAAGCTCTTCTGGTGGAGAGGATGCCGCCATGGGGCTGGACGATAAGGCTGCGATCAGGTGTGCCAGGCACTCGAGTGAGAGGGCCTCCTCCGAGGCGCATGACCTCCTGAACCCCGGAACGAGGCCCCGGAATTGCTCTCGACAACTTCAGCCCTTGCTCTGACGGCATGCGCTGTGGCTCCGCGCTCGCCAGGCGCCTGAAGAACAGGGAGGCCGCCAAGCGTGTGCGCGAGCGCCGTGTGAATGCGATCAAGACGCTTAGCGATCAGGTGGGCGTCCCTAGTACGGCGGGAGGAGCATGAGCGCGTTTGCAGCCGCATGGCACGGATATGCCCAGGCGAGGTACACGACCGAGCCCGCAGCGGGCGTCTCGCGCACACTCCGCCCTTCAAACCGCCTGACTCCCCCCCCCTCCTCAACACAGCAACTTCCATACCAACCCCCGACCGCCAGGTCGACATCCTCACCGCCGACAACGAGCGCCTGCGCACGGCCCTGGCGGCGCTCAGCGCCGGCCAGGCCCCTCTGGCGCCGCTGGAGGACCTGCTGCAGGCGCCGCCAGACCTGCCGTCAGAGGCCACGGATGTAATCAATAAGATCCGGCTGACGGACGACAAGGTGAGGGCAGCAGACACCAACAAAGATGTCAAATCATGAAATAACTTGAGGACTCGCGGCAGGGAGGCCATGATTGCATCACAGGATGGTTGCGGGGGGTCGCAGTGCTGACGGGCCTGCGGCGCTGCCGTGGGCCAGCTCTGCCGAGTTGCTAGCCATCGCAGCTGTACCGAGCCGTCGTGTATACCTGACGCGTCGGCGGATGCTCGCACGCATTGGTCCGCAGGAGGGGGTGCGGACGGCGGTGGCGGCCGTGGCGGGGGCGCCTGGCCACCCTGCAGCTGCTGGTCCTTCGACCCCATCCGCGGCCAGCGGCCCCTCGTCGAGCACCAAGGCCTGCGGCACCCAGACAGGTGCGTGACGGCCGGCACGCCCGCCTTTGCAGCCCGCCGGCCGGACGGCGCGCTCTTTGTGCCGCAGGCCGCTCGAGAAGACAGGCCCATAACTCGAGCGCGTCGGCCCCCTCACCTCTCCCCCCATGCTCCCGTGCCTCCAGACCCCGTAGAGCCCCCGCGGCCCCGGCCGACCGAGCTCATCCGCAGCCTGATGACGTCACTGCAGCAGCAGCACAGGGACATGATGGCCACGCCCGGGGTGGTGCCGGCCTCCACGATGGAGCAGCTGCAGGCGATGATGGAGCTGCAGCTGTGCGTGCAGCAGTCTATGGCGGCGCTGATGTCACAGCAGCAGGCCGCCATGCAGCAGCAGGTCATGCTCGCAGCGGCGGGGCCGCAGGCGGCAGCAGTCGCGGCCCAGCAGCCGCAGCAGCAGCGAGGGGGCTCGGCGGCGTCCCCGGGGGGCTCTGGGGGGCAGCAGCAGGCGGCATCGGTGCAGCTGGCGCAGCAACAGCAACTCCAGCAGCAGCAGCAACTTCAGCAGCAGCAGCAACTCCAGCAACAGCAGCAGCTGGAGTTGCAACTCCAGCAGCAGCAACAGCAGCAGCAGCTGCAGCAGCAACAACAGCAGCAGCTGCAACAGCAGCAGCAACAGCAGCAGCAGGTGGCGCAGCTTCAGCAGGCGGCACAGCAGCAGCAAGCAATGGCCATGCTGCAGCTGGCAGCGATGGGCGTCGGTGGCATGCAGGGGATGCTGCCGGGTGGGGCGCAGCAAACGGGGGCTCGCAGCACTGCTGCTCCATGGCAGCAGCACCAGCAGCAGGGGCAGCAGCACCAGGCCCAGGCGCAGGCGCAGCTTAACATGCGGCAAACGCCAGGGCTGGTGCAGCAGCAGCAGCAGCAATGGCGGGCTCAGCAGCAGCAGCAGGCGCAACAGCAACAGCAGCAGCAGCAACAGCAGCAGCAGCAGCAGCAACTGCGGTACCAGGGGCAGGCCGTTGGGCAGTCTCAGGGCCGCATGTCGCCTCAGGACCTCGCCTGGGGCCCCCCTCCGCCAGTGCGCGCGCAGCAGCTGGGCTTGGGGCTCGTCAAGGTGGAAATCGACGCGGCTGCGGCTGCCGCGGCGGCGGCGGCGGCGGCGCAGGGCACCAAACACTCGCCTTCGGGCCCGGTGTCGGCGTCCGACCAGCCCGCCACCAAACGCGTGGCCGGGCCATCTAATGATGGCGGGCCGCAGCAGCAAGCAGCAGCACAAGGCAATCGGCAGCGCGCCGCCGGCGCCGCAGCCGCCGCGTCACGCGCGCCGGGGGCCGCCGCCGCGCCCGCGACGGCGC
>NW_014012592.1:0-5644 GCF_000611645.1 Monoraphidium neglectum
GCGCGGCGAAGAGGGCCCCGGCGGAGGGACGGCGGCGAGGCGTAGGGTGGTGGGGGGCGTGCGGGGCGACATCGGGGCGCCACACGGCGGCGCAGGGCCCGGGGATTCGATGTGGAGGCCGGGCCCCAGTGGGGCTGGCGGCGATGTCAGGCGCAGGCCTGCCTGTCAACACCCATCAACCCCTGCCCTCTCACGCCCCTCCCTGCGCGCCCCTCCCCGCGGGTGTTGTCGCACCGCGATGACGAAGAAGGCCAGGGCGGCCTCTGATCCGCCGTCGGGCCCCATGACGGCGACCGCTTCGAGCCAGCGGCTGGCTCACCGGCGCTCCTCCCCACCTGCCGATCGCCTCATGCCCCCGGCTGCCACCAGACCCCACACGGAGGGGGCCGCTGCGCAACGCCGCTTGCGATGCAAATGGGCTGTAGTGGGGCCACGCCGCTGCGATCGGCGCCGTGATCACACCTAGAGCTACACGTCTTGTGTGGTCAAACAGCATAGGCGTTCACCTCCCTACTTTCTAGGCGGGGATCACATACCGTACGTACACTGGTACTTTCGTCGCACAGACCGCGGCAACAAGTACACATGTTTGCTATTTGGTCAACTTTCAACTTTGCTACGACGCACATATTGCCGACAAGATCTCCTGCAGTGCGCTGACATGCTGTGACTGCTCCAAGGACGTGGCGCTGCTGACGCAACCAGGTGCCCTGGCCAGGTGACACCTCGGCCACCCAGCGGGCCCCCTCTGCTCGGCCTGAGTGCAACACCATCTTGCCAGTAGTATGGACCAATCTTGATATTCGTCACCGAGCATATGCGGGGCTTGTGTGACCGGTTAAATGTTTGTGCACACCGGTGCGCATCACGCAGGGCGTGCAGCTCGCGCGACTGGTGCACGGTGCACCTGTCATGTCTAAGCACCACAAACCTTAAACCCTCTCTGGGGGCCTTAAAATGCAAAGAAACAGGCGCAGGCAGTGTTTTGCAATCACACCCACGTCTCCACTTCCAAAAGCTTCGCGTGCCCAATCACCTCACACACCTGTCCGTGCAGTGCACAGCGGACCAGATGCGTCACCTCGTTCACCTCGCCATCGCCGCGCTGGTGGTGGGGCTGGCGCACGCTGCCGCCCCAGGTGAGCGCCCCGGCTTCGCAGGCAACCTGGGATGCGCGTCATCGCGCCTTCTGATCAGCGCGACCAACTGACCAAGGCACCTGTGCACATTGGCGGCGTCCCCCCGCTCGGCCCACCCATGTATGCTCCCGCAGCGCCCGCCGAGGGAACAAGCAACTACTACGTTCACCTCATACCCGACCTGATGGAGGTGAGTTGCCGCCCTTGTGACTGCTGAACGGGGTATGTGCTGAAGTTGTGGTGGGTGGTGGGTTGTTGCTGTTGACGGGCCTTGCCCCTGCGTTTGCAGCGGTGGCTCACATCCCTGCAACAGACGAATTCAAATGCCCTTGCCTCAACCAATTGTTTTGAGAAGTGCGCACTGTCTGCGTTTGGACGTGCGCGCAGATGCCCGCACTTGCGCAAATGGACCGCGCAATTGAACCGCGCAGTGCTGGTGGAACACCTAGTGTTGGTGGTCCTCATGTAGACGCCGCAGCACGGCACACCAGCAAGAGCAGGAATCAGATTCGCTGGCTGCAAGCCTCACCACACAAGCACTCACGCTTCTTCCTGAGCGCAGGCCCAGATGCGGTACCTGCTATGCGTCCCCGACGGCGAGGCGGGAGGTGCGACAAAACAACAAAAACAGCTCCTTGGGCTGCACAGCGCTGCGGTTGCGCGCCCGCCGGCTGCCAACCTTTGCATGTGCCTGTCGTAGTGCTCGCCATGCAAACGAAAGTGGGCATCTCCGTCACTCCTGCTGTCCGCTCACTTCAAGCGCCCCCTGATCGCCCCCCCTTTCACCTGCCCCGCCAGACGTGCTCCTGCACCACCTGGTCACCGAGACCGCCCGCACCCATGCCCCTGCAAGCTGCGACGCCTGGCCCGCCATCGCCACCGACCTGGCCCGCCGCGCCGCCGCAGCCGCTGCGGTGGACGGCAGCAAGACTAAACTTGGAGGCTGCGCGGGAGTCAAGTGCACGGACAAGACGGGCGGCCGCAGCCACACTCTGACCCTCGACATGCCCCTGTATGTCAGGTGGGGGCGGGTAATGGCTCCTCCTGAATCGAGCGGGTAGGGGCCAGCTGGCTGGTTTGGTGGGCAGGACAGCGTGTTTCAAACCTGGATACGATGCCGCTGCTCTTGGGCGCTGCATTTCATCAAGCAGCACTCAGGGAGGTACAGCTGCATGGGCGCCACCTGCAGCAACAGCTGAGCGTACATCCGCAAATGGGCTTTGCCCCGCTGCACACCGCACATCATCACCCACAGCATTGGCACCCCATCTGGCGATCTTCATGCAGGCTGCTGGAGTTTGCTCACGAGCAGGCGCCGGCCTGCAAAGACCCCAGCCAGGCCATCACCGCGGCGGCATCTGCACTGCTCCGCGACTGCTCGTCAGGCGGCGAGGCCTGCGCTATTGACAAGTACTACGCGCTGCGCCCTGGTGCCAAGGAGGGCTGCTCTGTGCCCCCTGAGCTGGCTGCCCTGGCCAAGGGGGAATGATGGCCCGCGGGGTGGGGGTGCGGGTGTGCGGCAGGAAAGAGGGGTCATGGATGTGTACTGGGGTGCGGTGCCCAAACAATGTGATTCTGCCTGGTTCCAGGATAAGCCGGCTCAAGCTCTCCAAGCATCCCCTAATGTTCTTGAACAACCACCAAAACAACACCGTGCTGCAGCAGCACCGGACAAGTTGGGTGCAAAGTTGTGTTGACACTTCACACTTGCTGGTAACCAAGAACTGCAGTCAAATGTTGTCATCACGCGTGAGACGTTCCCGAAATCTCCTCATTCGTGACTGACAAGAGCACATTGTTACACCTGTGGTTACTCATGGCTCAAGGCAACGAACATCCTGCAGGCAAGCAATGAAACAGGGGAATTTGTCTCACGCGCCAGGTGTTCTACTGGGGTCGCCGCCGCCTGCTTTCGCCCCATCTCGCAAACCGCCTGATGCTCGTGGCGTGCGCACCAGCTCAGCAGCAGGTGCAAGCAGGGATGTTCGGTGCAAGATGATACAATAGGAAGCAGTACGCTACTTTGATACGATGATTTACTTAACCCGGTCGCATAAGTTGCGATAAAAAGTTTGGTTGGTGGTCGGCGGGGCGCCAAGAATGCAGGCGCACGGCGCTTGCGCACAGCTGGGTAGACGGCAGTGCGCGAACAGCGGCCGTCTGACCACCCACTTGGCTGACATGCGTGTCCGGCCACTGTTTGGCTCGCGCCTCTGCTCAGCTGGGTCGTAATATAAGGATGGTAACCCATGGGGCAGCTTCCGCATGGCCTCGTGTCTGCCAGTCGTCAGCAGGTGTCATGGGAAACCTGTGAGCTTCCCAGTCCACAGGTGTCTGCCCCCCGCCTCCACCCTGCTTTTGCACCCCGGCAACGCTCTTCTCCATGCACCACCCCTTACCTACCCCCCATGACGATCACCACACAAATTACTGGGATATTCATACAATGGCGAAGCACACAATTCTGCCAAGCAGGGATTAAAGCTCTGTCCAAAAACCAGAGGAACGGCAGTCCTCAGGTTCGGGCCAAGCCATGCTGTAACCCCATGCATTCCAGGGTTGAGGGTGCGTCGCGTGTGGATTGGCTGGGCTGCCGCTGTCACGCGTGCCCTGCCTGCTCACACCAATTTTGATTCCGACACAAGCGTCAAAAGACGGGGTTCCCATGCTGTGGACACTTGCGCAATTCCAATATATCGACGGCGCCCACCAGGAGAAGTACATGCGAGGGACCCCCAATGCAATCAGCGGCAACGCACATGAAACCGACCGCCGTGCGCCAGTGCCGCGGCGCAGGCCTTGCCCCTGCCCGGCCGGCCCGCAGCCGCAGGACCCACCACGCCCATCCAGCCATAAGTGGATGAAAACCGCTGCATGAGGATCGCAACTAGAGCTCAACGGCCACCGCGCTGCCAGGATTAAAACAGCACAAGAGGCCTGGGGGCCTTGGCCTGCGACGGCGCCGCATACGACTGAGCTCGCAGCAAGCAACGCCCGCGCCACGCCGCCGGACGTTTTACTGGCGCGGCTCCTGGCGAGGGGCGAAGTACGCTGCGGCGCGTGCGCAGGCGCCGTCATGGTGCGTAGGCCTGGCGGTCCAGGTTTGCGCGGAACGAGGGCAGCTGTGTGGCGGTCGTTGTCATCGCAAACTTGATGATGGAGCGGGACCCGGTCTTGAGGGGCGTCACCCGGTGGTACCACGCCTCTGCCAGCACGGCCAGCAGGCTGTTGCCGTCGGTGCGCTGCTCAAACTCGTCGCCGCTGTCGTCGCGCCACTGGGTCACGCTGTCGCTGCTGTTCTCCACTGTCATGACGCGAGGGGGGTTGCGAAGGCGGGGCTACTGGGCTTCGGGGGTACGCATGGGTGGGGGGCGAGCTCCTGACGTGGCCTCTACGTGCGCATGCTGCGCAAACATGGGCAGGGCAGCGCGCGCCTTGAGCACGAGCCCTGCAAGCGTATAGGAGCCACTGCCGTTGCCACCGCCGCTGCTGCTGCCGCAGCCCTTTGAGCGCGCCCCACCCACCGCGGACCAGCCAACCGCTCGGAGGTGCCACCCCCAGAATCAGCAATAGGCGGGCGTGGAAACCCCCAGCCACCTTTGCCCAAATTGGCATCCCCGCACCTGTGTATATGCACTCCCACTGCGGCGTGTCGAACAGCTGCTCGTCCTTGTGCCAGGGCATGTGTGAGCCGCGCTGGTAGGCCCGCAGCTCCATAGGGAAGTCGCTGGCAAAGAGGCGAGCGTGGCTGCGCAGGCGCTGCGTGCGGAGGAGGCGGACGAGGCCGAGGGTTGCGGCTGGAGGAAGGGGCACAGGCGCGCACAGGTAGGGGCCCAATGGCTCGCAAGGCGCCAGTGATTTCGATTGCTGTTGCTGTTGCTGTTGCTGCTGATGATGATCATGACTATGATGACGGCGCCTTGACGGCCGGGGCGTGAAGCGCCGGGAATGCCGGCTTGCTTTTGTTCCCCGCCCGGCTGCACAACGCGGCATCTGCAACCGCACAATCGCTGTGCCGGCCCGCGATGATTGTGGTACCCTCCTGGCACGGCAGCTGTGCGCACCTGTGTGAGCGCCTGCGCCACCTCGCCGCTGGAGAGGATCGCGACAGAGCGGCTGGAGGGCGGCAGGTACACGCCTAGGCGGCCCACAGCCACAGTGTTGAGCTCCGGGCGCAGCTTGTTCCTTTGGGGGGTCGCGCCGCAGGAGGCTCTCTTTGATGCTCGCGGGGCCGCGCGCAAAGCAGGTGCAGAGGCGGGGGCAGCGGCCGCCCCGTCTTGCGTGGAAGGGAGCAACACGCTAAGGCTCGCGCAATTGGTGAGGCATTTGGTGGCGCGTTCCTACTCGGCCCTCTTCACTCAGATGCCGCGTTCCGCTGCCGCAGCCACACTGCAGTCGTGGACGGCGCCGCTCCAACTGCTGTCCCGCACAGCCGCCCACTGCCTTTGCGGGTGCGCCCCAACCGTGTGTCAAGCCACCTGGTGAGCCCCCCCCCCCCCCCCCCC
>NW_014012592.1:6089-17904 GCF_000611645.1 Monoraphidium neglectum
TGGCTGGCCCAGGGCAGGCTCAGGTGCCCACCTCATCTTCCGGCACTCGGCCTGCACTATCTGCGCGTCCTCGTGATGCAAGAAGTTGGGGAGGTACACAACCGCCGGCGGCCGCTTGCGGTACTGCTGCGGGCGCGCCTGCCCCCACCACTGCTGCTGCTGCTGCTGCTGTTGTTGCTGCTGCAGCTGCGCTGCTGCTGCAGCCGCAGCCGCAGGTGCGCGCGTCGCGATCCGCCTGGGCTGCTCCTGCTGCTTCTGTGCACGTAACAAGACGGCACGCCGCTGCCGCGCCAGCAACTCTGCTGGCCAGCACGCCGACGGGGCACCTGGCATGGCGACGAGTGTCGCGCTGCGACACGCCCCTGCCGCCCGCTGGTGCCGCGGCGCGCTGCCTGCCGAGGTAGTGTGCGACTGCATCGCGTCAATGTGCCTCGTGGCAAGCGTTGGCTGATTAGATGGGGATCACCAGCAGCACCAACAGGCTACCGTGCAAGCGGCTGCTCTACACAGTACATGACAAGCCGCGATGGCATCATGCATTTCAGATTGGTATTGGTGCGTATGAAGTACGGTCTTACGGAGGTAGCACTGGACCGATGCACCGATCAGTGACAGTGTGACAGCGGTATGAGCGTCCAATGAAGCAAGGACCAGGCCTGACGCAACGTTGCTTAACAACGAGGACAGCTGCGGTGCTTGTGCCCATGAAACCGTGCATAGCTCGTGCGCTACACTGGCGCCCATGTGCCCCGCGCCTGCTTGCGCCGCCGCTAGGGGGCGTCGCCCGTGCCTTTTGTAGTGTGGCTCTGCCAATCATAGCACCAGCACATGTGGCCGCTCATCGCACCATACGTCAAGCAGGCAGCACAGCAGCCAAGGCAACGGCCGGGCCCGGCCCGGCCGCGCCCGAGCCGCCGCCCCCATTTGCCGACGAGGATCAGCAACAGCAGTGGCAGTGGCAGCAGCAGCAGCAGTGGCAGCAGCAGCAGCTGTCCCAGCGGCTGAGTGGGGCCCGCTCCCTTAGCGAGCTGCGGTCTCTGATTGACGCCCATCCCTCGGAGCTGGTTGATGGCGATCTGGGCCCCATGACGCTGCTGGCTGCGGCGCAGATGGAGCCTGGCGCGCTCGCGGATGAAGCGGAGGGCGGCGGCGGCGCTGGCGAGGATGGGGACGGAGACGCCGACGCTTTGGCGGCAGAGGTGGAGCTGGTGTGTATGCATGCGCGCAGTTGCGCGGCTGCGGATGCCCGTCCCATTGTTGTGGGGCGGGGCACACCAGTGGTGGTCCTGCAGCCATGCGTGGCGGCCGAGGAGCCGCCGTGATCAGCAAGCTGCAGCCTTATTTGCCAGCGGAAGTAGTCCGACGCACGTGTTTTAGTGTGCGCATGCATAAATACATACATGTGTGTGAGGGTGGGGCGACACGCGGTCGCACACCCTCAGCGTCGGGCAGCATAATCAGCCCCCCCTCGACCAATCTGCCAATCCACGCCCCCCTCGAACCCCCATCACCACCAACCCCGCAAAATCCGGCCAACAGCAAGAGCAGCTGCTGGACCGCCTCGTCCAGGCGCAGCTGCCGCGCCTGCGCGCCACGCCGCTGCGCACCTCGGCGGCGCTGGTGCTGGCGCTGTCCAACGCCGGCTACTACGACCCGGCCTTCTTCTCGGAGGCGGCGGCCGCGGCGGTCGAGGGGCTGGGGTCCTTGGAGGTGTGGGAGGTGCCGGTGGTGGCGACGGCGCTGGCGGCCGGGTTCAGCGCGGCGGGGCACTACGAGGAGCCGCTGTTCGAGGCGCTGGCAGCCAGGGTGGGTTTGGGGGAGGGGTGTTGATCATCGTGAAACTGCATCTGTGCTGCATGCATGGATTTGAAGGAACACCACACGGCTATGGGACGGCGTGGATTGGTGTTTCGTGTCCGCTGCCAGCCGCTGCGCTGCCCATGTGCTGTTCGCTGTGAATGCAGCCCGCGCTGCGCCGCACAGCGACCCTCGCAGCGCGTGCTTTCGCCGTTGGTGGCGCGTCCTTGCCCCCACACCCTCGCCGCGCTGCACCGCTTCCCGCCCCGCGCACAGGCCGTCGCTGCGGACGCGTCCGCCCCCTCCGGCCCCGCGCCGCTGCTGGCCGTGGCGGCGGCGCTGCTGGAGGTGCAGCACTACTGCCCGCCGCTGCTGGACGCGCTCGCGGCGTCCGTGCGCGCGGCGGGGGGCGCGGCGGCGATGCCTGCCGGTCAGCTGGTGGACCTGCTGCTGGTGGTGGGGTTCTTCAGGGCGGCGCCGCACGATTTGGTGGAGCAGGCCGGCGGCGCCCTGGCGGATGCGCTGGAGCGGCAGCAGCGGCAGGAGGGTGTTGAGGAGGAGCAGCAGGCGCGGCAGGATGAACGGGAGGCGGGGGGTGGCCAGGGAGCGGGGAGCGCCAGCGGCGCCGGCGGCGGTGAGGCGCTGCTCGAGGAGGACCAGCTGGGCCGGCTGCACCTGGCCGCGCTGCTGCTGCGGCAGCAGGGCGCGCCGCTGGGGCCGCGCCTCTGCGCCGCGCTCGCCGCGCGGCCGCCGGGGCGGCTGCTGGGCGCGGACCACATGGTATCAGACCCTGAGGCGGCGGCGGAGGCGCTGGGGCAGCCGCAGGGCGCGGATTGGGAGGCGGCGGGCCTGCTGACGCCGGGGCAGGTGGTGGGGCGGCTGACGCAGGGGCTCGGGTACGAGGTCGAGCGGGACGTCGTGGCTGGGGAGGAAGGTGACGGGCAGCTGCTCGCTGAGGTGGAGATCAGCATCACTGTGGATGAGTCGCGCCTGCAGGCCCAGCAGCAGCGGGAGAGGGAGGAGGGGCAGGAGGGGCGGCAGCAGCAGGAAGAGGGGCGCAGCGGCGTGCGGCGGCGCGTCGCGGTGGCCGTGATGGACGACGAGTCGTGCTACTGCGCGTCCCCACCCGGCCGCCTGCGCGGCGGCGTGGCCGTGCAGGTCCTGGCCCTGCAGTCGCTGGGCTGGGCGGTGCTGCCGCTGCCGGTGCGCGAGTGGCAGGCGCTGGGGAGGGACACGGCCGCGCAGGACGCCTACCTACGCGCCCGCATTGCGGCTGCGGTCGGGTGAGGCTGGCCCCGTAGTAATTCAACCCCTGTCATTGCAACAGATCACTGCAGCCAGATTTGACCACAGGTTTTTCGTCACGGCTCAGCCGGTCGTGCAAGCTTATCCCCTGGGGGCCTTGCGCTGATACTTAAGCGGCTGCTGTGTTTGTGGGGTTTACAATGCAGGCCCATCGCTGCTGCAGGGCACTCCGCCCCTTCTGATGCGCAGAGAGTGAGCGGCAGCTAGAAACGGAAAGCCTCGACGCCACTGCCAGCGCTCCCCATGCCCCCGCGGCTCGGCAGCTGCCGCAGCGGACTGCCCGCGCTGCCGGGTGCGTCCCCAACAGCACCGCCGCCGCTCTGCTCCGTGCTGCCCGCGGTGCCGACGGTTTTGTAGCGCAGCAGCTGCCGCAGCAGCTCCGACAGCACACCCTGCGAAGAAGGGACGTCAACGGCGATCTGTGCTCGCACATGAGGAAGCAATGGGATGAGATACATGATGGCACAAAACACAACCACCCAGGAACATAGCCGTGTAGCTGGTGGCCATCTCGGATTGCACCTCTCAAGGATCCCCCACCATATGCCCAGGTGCATCCCTGTGCGTTCATGCGTGCGCGCCCCTCCCGTCCCACCTTGGCGCCCTCCTCCGGCCGGCTCTGCAGCCCGCACGCCGCGCCCGCCTCCACGAGAAAGCACTCCAGGTCAGACTCACCCACGCCCAGACCACCCCCGCCCGGCCCGCTGCTGCCAACACACTTGTTGAAAATGGCTGCCAGCCGGCCCTAGGCGCGAGGTGGGAGGAGCGACAAACAGCGCCTCCTTCCTGGGCTGGGCACAACAAGCCTGTCAGCACATGCGACATGGAGGCGGCTGCAGATCCAGGATTTGCCACCCCTGAAGGCCAACCGCCCAGTTGAAGCAAGCCTAACACATGTTGCTGCTGCTCCAGGCTTGCTGGAGCCCAGCGGCCGGCCTGGCCGCTCCCGAACACCCCTAAATCCCACCCCCACCAACCTGGGGGGAGGCAAACGCGTCGTCCAGGTCAAACAGCTCCAGCGCCGGCGCCGCCGGCTCCCGCGCCGCGGGCGGGAACGTCGCCGCTTGCAGCGGCGGCAGCGGCGCCTCGAAGCTGGGCGCGATCAGCGCGAGGGGCGCCTTGCGGACGCCCAGCTTGCGGTACAGCGCCACAGCCTCGGGCACCAGGCCCAGGTCCAGGCCTGCCAGGGCCGGGCTGAACAGCCGCGTCCAGTCGCGCGGCAGCTGCCGCACCTCCTGCAGGCACGGCTTGGGCCGGTCCGCCAGCGCCTCTGTGTCGGGCAGCAGGCGTGCGTCTGACAGGTCGGGCTCCTCCGCATCCCCCGGGTGCAGCGCAATGCGGGAGCCCTGCGGGCCGGCGCGTGTTGTGAGGTGCGGCAGCGCGATGGACAGGTTGTGTGGCGCATGGGTGTGGCTGTGTCAGGTGCTGTCTCAGACCTCCAAAGCGCACACATTGCTTGGACACGATCCCCGTCAAACGGCCGCCAGGAGCCTGCCCCGAAAACCCCAGCTCAGCCGAGCACCACCCAGCCCAGCCCAGCGCAGCCCAGCCCAGTGCAGCCCAGCCCAGCTCGACCGCATGGCCCGCCCCCCCAACCTCTCACCGGACGCAGCCACTTGAAGGCCCAGTCCATCAGCCGCGCGTTCGCCTCCTTGTCGAGCCACCGGTCATCAAACAGCCGACAGCTGCCCAGCACCAGCAGCCGGCCCCCGCCACTCCCCGCCGGCGCCTCCCAGCCCGCCGCCAGCGGCCGCTGCATCGGGTAGCAAATCCGCCCGCTTGACAGCAGCGGCACCGCAGGTGCCTGCACGGTGAGCGTGCAGCCGTGCGGGTACACAAACTCGAGGCCGCCTGGCTGCACCGGCCCGGACGCCGCGTCCTGCTGCCGCTGCCGGGCCACCGCCGCAGGTGTCCCCTTGCTGCTGCCGCTGCCGCCGCCGCCGCCCGCGCCCAGCAGCAGCGAGCGATTGAGGACGCCGTCCACGACGAGGGCCTCCTTGGGGTGCATGTACTTGTAGTGCGAAGTCCGCAGCACCGCGTCCGCGTTGGCGGCGACGCCAAACTGTTCGAGCACGTAGTTGATGTTGGTGCCCGCAGCCGCCTCGCCGCCCTCCGCCAGGAGGACCATTAGCCCGCCGCCGCCCCGCACAAGCCCCGAGATTGCGTCGCACTCCGCGGCGCTGAAGCGCTGAGTGGGGCAGCCGAGGACGAGGATTGCGGGCGCGGCGCCGCCAGGGCCGAGGAGCACCTCTGGGTGCAGGTCGTCGCGGCTGTCCAGCTTGTCGGGGCGGTAGGCGCTCCGCAGCCGGCGGAAGAGCTGCTTGAAGCCTGAGCGGTGCGTGTGCGTCTCGCCCTTGCAGCAGCTGAACAGCACGCGCGGCGCGGAGGCGTCGGCGGCCGCCTGGGGCTGCTGCTGCTGCGGCTGCTGTGGTTGCTGCTGTGCCGCTGCCAACGCGACGGGAGGGCCATCCTGGTCAAAGGTGCTGCGCGCGCCAGCGCTGCCAGCTCGGCTGCCGCCGCTTGGGTAGCCCTGCGAGCGTGCGTTGCGGCATACGTGTTGCGCGTTGACTGCGCTGTTCGATGCGTTGACCCAGTGGTGTGGCTGCCGCACGCGCGCCCATGTCCATGCCGCCCGCACCTGGCTGGCTGGCCGTGCTGCCCTATACTGTGACATCGTAGTGGCTAGCCCCGCTCGCGATCGCCCCGCAGTGGGCTTGCCCCTACATACGAGCCGCGGATGGACGTGGGCCGAAAGTCCAAGATCACAAGATGGTCCGAAACCGAAGCTTGCTATTATTGTTTGCTGTATAGATTGTCTTCGGCACAGGCAGCGTTGTGGAGCAAACGCCACTGACACGGCCCGTGTCGATGCCACTTGATGGATCTTGCCACTGTCTGCTTACGATAGACTATACATCGGGTTTGCTGTAGATTGAAACATGCCAAGTAGCAGCAGCGGGGATGACCCAGGTTCCGCTGGCGCACCGCCCCCACTGGCCGCCGCCACCATCGCGCTGCGAGACCCGCATGAGTTGCTGTTAGCATGCTCGGCGCCCGGTGCCGACCCTGGGATCGTGGACGCACTCTTGCAACAGCTGGTGTCCTTCGCAGACGATGGCGCTGCAGCGGCAGCGGCACTTGCAGCCACGGACGCATCAGGCCTGACGGCGCTGGCTGCGGCCGCACGCGCCGGCTGGCCGCAGGCCGTGCGCCGCATGCTGCAGCTTGGCGCCAACCCTGCGGCGCGGCTGGTATCTAGCGGCAACACCGCTGCCCACCTGGCCGCGCTGGGCGGCCACTTGGCCGTGCTGCGGGAGCTGCTGCCAGGTCAGCACGGCGGCGGAGGGAGCAGCGGTGGCGACGCAAGCGGGGACGCGGGCGGTTGCGACGCCCTGGTAAATCGTTGCAACAACAATGGCGACACCCCTCTGATGTTCGCCTGCAGCAGTCCTGGCTCGCAGGCCGTCGCGTGCGTTGCGCTGCTGCTCAACCGCGGGGCTGACCCGCACGCACCTAACCGCGATGGGTTGACGGCCGCCATGGTCGCCGCGGGCCACGGGCGGCCGCTGGCGCTGGCGGCGCTGGTGCGGTGCTGCCAGAAGGGCGGCGGCGAGGATGGCAGCAATGGCAACGGCAGCGGCGTGGACAGGCTGCTGGGTGCCAGGGACACTCATGGCAACGGGCCGCTGGCGTTTGCGAGCCGTTCGGGTGAGCTGGCGCCTGCTGTCTGCTGTGCTGCATGGGCAGCGCGAGCTGGGAGCGCTGGTTGCAGTCCCTTCTTATGAGACTGCTTTGCAAGGGTGTCAGCGCTCTGTTGAGCGTGCCCTTGTCCTTGCTTATTCCTCATCCCCGTGTCCTCTGCGTACTTGCAACAACTCGTCGCATCCAGGCCACACTGAGTGCGTGCAGCTGCTGCTGGAAACCACCACCGCGGTGCCCCACGTGTTTGGCCGCAACGCTGCGGGCCGCACGCCTCTGGATGAGGCCCGTAAGGAGCGGAACAAGCAGGTCATTAGGTGCGCTAGGAGGCGGCAGGGTCAATCGGCTTGGCAGGTTGAGCGTGATGTTTTGTTGGCCAGTAGAGCTTGCCCACCATACTTAATTTTTTGGGTACATCAGCACACCTCTGGACCCGCATCCACTGTACACATTGTCCTCTTCTATTCTTTGGACATGTCTCACGCGCCCATTCCAAACTCAATGCACAGGCTGCTGGAGCAGCATGTTGCCAAGGAGCAGTGTGCTGCAGAGCGGCGCGCGATTGAGCTGCTGGGGGAGGACATGCAAGGATCCGCGGCCAAGCAGCGACGAATGCAGCAGCAGGGGCAGCAACAGGGGCAGCAGCAGGGACAACAGCAGGGGCAGCAGCAGGGGCAGCAGCAGGGGCAGCAGCTGGGGCAGCAAGACAGCGAACGGGTGGTCGAGGTGAAAGCCCAGCGTGAACACTCCAAGGTGGAGCGGACGCAACAGCAGCAGCAACATCCGCCGCCGCCGCCACAGCAGCAGCAGCAGCAGCAGCAGCAGCTTGGACCCGCCTCCGCTCCAGCCTCAGCCGCAGCCACAGAACCAGAAGATGCCAGTGAGGAATGGGTGGTGGTCGGGGGCAGCAACAGAGGAAGCAGTGGTCGGAAGACCGAGGCCCGGGTGCAGCAGGCGCCGGCTGCTTGTGTGCAGCACGCAGCGCGAGCGAGGGCCTCCCATTCGGCGGCTGGACCACCCCAACCCCGCCAAGCGCCCCCAGAGGAGCCAGAGCGGCCGCATCCTGCCCGGAATGGCAGTGTGGCCTTCGGCAAGGGCAGCCGTGCGACAGACGAGCGGCCAGCAGCAGGTGTCAGCCAGCCCAAGATGGGGGCGTGGGCAGCTGCGGTGCGCAACGAAAGGGCGATGGCGACACAGGCTGTGGCGCAGGAACAGGTCCAGCACGCGGCACTGGATGCTGATGCGTCCAACGCACCTGATCTTGAAAGCAGCACGGAGCAAACGGCGGCCGGGCCCGTTGCAGCGGTCCAGGCGAGCAGCAGTAGCGCCAATAGCGGCGACACGGCCAGCAGAGGTCGCGGCGACAACGAGAGTGACGGCAGCACCCTTGCAGCAGCTGCGTCCCAAGAAAATGTCGCCATTCCCAGATCACTTTCTCTGCAGTCGCCCGTCGCAGAGAACCCCCCTCCGACGGCGCGGTGGCTCGACGCTGCTGCGCTCGTGATCGCCGAGGCGTGCCCGTCTGCGGCTGACCTCGACGTGCTGCCGCAGCACGTGCTGGGGCTGGGGCTGGACGACCTGTCCGCTAGCCAGCTGGAGGCGCTTGAGACGATCCACCGCAGCGCCCTGGCCCGCATCTCGGACGCACGCGTGCGGCTGGCGGCAGCGCGCGCGGAGGCGTCGGCGGCGGAGCGGGCGCGGCTGAGGGATGAGATTGCGGCTGTGGCTGCGGCCATGGGGCGCGGCGGCGGCACTAGCAGTGGCCCCGGTGGTCCTCCGGGCGGCGACAATGTGTGATCACAGGCAGAAAAGGCGTTGACGGCAGCGGCTGTGTGCATGTGCTGCTGCGCGTAGTGCACTGGTGGACAACCTTCGCGTAAAGCCCCGTCAGGTGGGTGCCGCATGGGGAATAATTGCCTGGCTCAGGGTCAACAGGGCGCGCGAATGGGGATGACAACGCCTGGGGCGCGCTGGTGGAGAGCACTCACAAATCTGCGCTTCCCCTGATCGCGGGTCCATCCCTGTGTCATCCTCCTCGTCCAGGCTGCCAAACGCTCTGGCGGCTGTGCTGAAAGGGCCACGCACCCTGTCGAGATGCCCCCGTTTCGCCCTGGCAGGATCTTGGGTAACCGCCCCATTGTTCATGTTCTGTCCACATCAATGCTCAGCAGCATGCACTGCAGGCCACCAAGTAAAGGAATATGCACACGATCAGTCCGTTTGCCTCCATGAGTGTCCTTCTAAGCCTCCAGTATGAACCTCCAAGCACCACGCGCCATGTGTGTTGTCCATACAGCATGGGATTCACGAGCTTCGGCGTGCGTGCAGGGTTGTTCTGCCATGCTTTTCGCAACGCGCAAGCGCTGAATTGTGCACAGCGCAGACTCTCAAGCGTCAGCCCGTGCCGCTGGGCCGCACGTGCACGGCAACCAGAAGCTGCTCACCTGCAGTCCTGCACAGCTGCCATTCGACTGGTCCTAGGTCACCAGTTAGCAACCTGCATCCAGCTTGTGAAAAGCATGGCAATGCTCATGCGCGCTTGAGTCTGCTAATGCAACACTCGATGTTTCAGCAGCCTATGTTGCAATGTGGCAGCCCCACGACCTGGCCTGCTTGGGCCGCCAGGTCCACACAGCCGTGGGTGCAGGGCTGCGGAAAATGGGGGCTCACCCCATGCATTACTGATTTGCGCAACATTGATAGTTGCAGGCTGCTTGGCCTGCAGCTGTTGGGATGCTGGTGAGAGCCTGCGACGCAGCCTCATGTAGAGGCCACGCTTACGAGCGCGCCAAAGTGGGGTAATCTGAGAAGTACACATGGGTTGCATTGCTTGAGTGCTTCCAGCTGTGGAACGCGAGGCTTGTGTAACACTGGCCCACCTGCGCAGGCTATTATGCCAGCCTTGCGTCCTGCAACCACGGTTTCTTTTGCACTGTGGCTGCCAGCTTGGGTTTGGCTGATGGTCGGAGCATGCGTGTCGCCTTTGTGTGCCGCAGGAGGCTGTGCAGCACCTTGTGGCGTAACCTGTGTCTAGTGAATCCACTATGTTGCCCGCTTAGTCAGCCTGGCGGCCCAGAGACGTGTTGCTGATTCCACGAGGAAGCACAGCATCAAGGTGCGTGCCCGCAACTTGGCCGCAGCACACATTGTGGTTCACACCACATTCTCCCTCCCTCCCCCCCTCTCTCTCCCCCTCACTCACTCTCCCATCTCTTCCTCTCTGGTACACACGCGCGCACATACCGGAGCAACGCATACAGTATATGTAGTCACGCGCACACAACACTCTCACAAACATGCACGCATACACACACACACACTCTCACACACACACACACACACACACACACACACACACACACACACACACACTCACGCACACACACACACTCACGCACACACACAATCAAAAATACACTTTGCTCATCTGGGATGGTACCACCCATTGGATCTATGAAACTCAAACGCTCTTGCCCTTATGCACACACACAAACACACATCGCACACACGCACACAGTACCCGCTTGCATGCGTGCTAGCACACATATACACACGCACGTGACGTGTGTGTGTGAAAGCCTGCACGCATGCATTTGCGTATGTGTGCTGGTGGTGTCAGGCACGGTGCCTGATACCACCAGGGCAGACTGCTTGAACGCATGACCACCATTGAAATCAACCACTCAAGCAGTCCGCAATCAGTTCCCAATCGTCCTTTTCGAGCACTTGGTTGTACTCCACTCGAGGTTTGGTATCAATGTGCGCCGTATTGCCTTCAGGTAAGCATGTGTTCCTCTCACACACCCATGATGACCGTGACCAGTTGGCAGTGGTTTGCTCCAAGCGGACAGTGCAACCTAGGGGTGTTGGTAGGTTGTGTGGTGCGGCATCCCTCCGCGACTCATACGCCGCCATGCTCGCGACGTGTTGCTGCACCTGATTCACCTGATGCGAGCACACCACTGCTGTTGGCGGGGGCGTCGGCTTCGCCTTCATTCCCGATAGCCTGTCACGTCACCCCCATCAATTACTTAGACAAGAGATTTTGCAAGATAGCCAGCGCCCGCAGCATGTCAGTGACTCGCAGGCTGCACATGGCCACGAGGTGTCGGCGCGTGTAACCCCGGTGTTTCCCCCACATGAACGCTCAACCCGTTTACCTCAGCACTCTTTCAGGCTCTGCGATACTAGAGTCTCTCTTTCGTTGTGCTTCGTGCCCCAGATCGTCGTCATGAGCCTCGCCGCTTGCCCCATGCGTGTCAGCAAGCTCCAGTCGGGCGTCTGCGCCGTCAGGGTGAGCTGTAGTCCACTGGAATAATCTGTAGTGGCCCATTGGGCGGGGTCTCCCTCAGCAGATCGAACGCAGTAGACGGCGGCCCACGTTTTGGGCCTGGTCCTGGGGTTGCAGCCCCCCGATGTGAAGTCAAATTGCATAGGAAGAGTCAATCTTCGACCACAGACGCAACTGGAGGCTGTAGTCGCGCATCGACGCGTGGACCTGTCGTCGTGCCTTGCCTCGAAGCTAGGGCTTCTGTAACGTCCTGAACACCGCACGGCCTGCATTGACTAGTTGAAGCGGCACATTGACGCACTTCGCCCCTCCTCCACTGCATGACGGCCACTGCGGTGCCGCTTCCCACAGGCTGTGCCCGCTGGCCGCCGTGCCGTGCGCGTCTTCGCCAGGGGCCAGAAGTGAGTGGGTCGGCGCTGCGTTGGTCTAGACCTGCTGCGCAGGCGATACCGAGGCCGGCACGCCGCGAATGAGCATGTCCTCAGCCGTACTCTGCAAGCGGTGACAGTGACTGGCACAGCGCCGCTGCCACCCCTCGTGCTGCGGCCACCCATCCCGTTCGATGCCGCCCATGGTGCCCGTGCTTGCCTGCAGGCTGGAGTACATCTGGAGCGATGGCCAGGAGGGCAAGGAGATCAAGGGGCTGCTGTTCAACGAGCTGCGCTCCAAGACCAAGTGCCTGACCACGCCCATCGAGTCCCTGGACCCCAAGGTGCCCGGGGA
>NW_014012591.1:0-8548 GCF_000611645.1 Monoraphidium neglectum
GCCGGGGGCAAACCGCGGACCGCCGCCGCCGCCGCCCCACCAGCCGCCCCAGCCGGCGCCTCCAGCTGGCGCGGACGGCCGCTGGCGCCAGGGCGCCGCGGCCTGGGAGCGCGGCTGCCGCACGTACACCACTGTGCGAGGCACGTCCACCAAATCCGACGGCGAAACGCAGCAACGCGCCGCTGCCGCCGCCCCCACCCTATCCGACCTTGGCGCCGCCTGCTGCGCCGCCTCGCCCGCGTGAGGCGCGGCCTGCACTGGCGCCTGCTTCTGCGCCGCCGCCGCAGCCACGGGCGCCGAGGGGGCCGAAGTGGGGCCCGTGGGGGCCCCATGCTGGCAGAGCGGCGGCGCGACCTGCCCGCCCTGCGGCGGGGCCGGCGCCTGCGCATGCGCATGCGACTGCGACGGCGTGGGGCTGGAAGCCGGGAGTGCGGGGGGCGGCGGAGGCGGGGGCGTGCCGTTGTGCGGCCACTGCCTGCAGGATGATCGGGCCGACCCTGCCAGGGGAGACGCGGCCGCGGCCGCAGGCGTTTGCGTCTTCTTGGCGGCTGCTTCAGCGGCGGCCGCGGTCGCCGGGCCGCCGCCCTGGCTGGTGGGCGCGGAGCCCTGGTCGGCCTGCGCCCTGGTGTCGGCTGCCGCTCCGCCCGCCGCTGCCCGCGCCGCTCCTGCGGCCGGCGCAACAGCCAGGCCCTTGCTGGCGCCCGATGCTGCAGGGGCCGCCCCGTCATCGCAGCTGCGCGCCCCACCCGCGGGCTGCGGGCCGCCTGCCGCATCATCGCGGCGCTGCCCATCCCCGTCCCCGCCCCCGCTGCAGCGACCGCCCTCGTCGTCGCTGCCGCAGCCGGGCGCGGGCCGCACGCGCCGGATGCCGCGGCCGCTCCTGCGCCTCCGGCTGCTCGGGTCCGCCTTGGTGGCTGCGGCCTGCGTCTGCTGCTGCTCCTGCTGCTGCGGGGACGCCTGACTCGGCGGCGTGGCCGGGGGCAGCTGCTCTTTGTCCGCGCCGCCCGCAACCGGCCGCTTTTGCGGCGGGGGCGAGGCCGCGCCGCCCCCATGGGACGGCACCCACGCCACAGTGACCGCGAGCGGGGCCTTGCCTTGGGCCGACGGAAGACCCTCCTCCTCATCATGCGGGGCGGAAACCTTGTCAGGCGCGACAAACAGAAGGGATGCGCCCTTGGACATGCCTCCTGCACCCACAGCCTGCCGCGGCTGCTGCTGCTGCTGCTGCTGCTGCTGCCGCTCCTCCTCCTGCTGCTGCTGCTGCTGCTGCGGCCCCTGCTTCTGCAACCGCTGCGAGGCCGGCAGCGGCTGTTGCGAAGCCTGACCCAGTGCGGCGCTGCTGCCCGCAACTGCAGCACCGTCCTGCCGCGGCTCAGCGTTGCCCACTGTGACAACGGTGATGCCCGATGTGGGTGGCGGGCCGGCTGCGCAGGCAGGCCGGCCTGCCTCCTGGCACCGCCCACGCTGCTGCTGCTGCTGCTGCTGCTGCTGCTGCTGCTCTTGCTGCTGCTGCTGCTGCTCTTGCTGCTGCTGCTGCTGCTCTTGCTGCTGCTGCAACGGCGGCTGTTGCTGCTGTTGCTGCTGTTGCTGCTTCCCTTGCTGCTGTTGCTGCTGCTGCCGCAGTTGCAGTGGCAGCAGAGGGGTACCTCGCTCACCCTGGCCATCACGCTCCGCCTGCAGCGCCCGGCCCCCCGCCGCCCCGCCCTCACCCCCTTGCTCCGGCTGCTGCTTGCAGCCGGCGAGCTGCTGCATTATCATCATCCCGCGCCGGCTGAACACGGCCCCGCGGCCCCCGCCTTGCACTGCAACTGTGGCCGGGGAGCCCCCCTGGTCGCCTCCCCCCGCATGCACGGCTGCCGTGGGCCCGGCTGCGGCGGCGGCGCCGGCAAGGCCGCGCAGTGTCATGGGCCGTGAGGGGCGCGGCCTGAGCCCCGAGGGCTGCGCCGCCTGCGGTGTGATCGGGGAGAGCTCCGAGAGCGCCAGCGGGGCCGCGGCCGGCCGCGGCACGGCCGGCGACCGCGCGTGCGGCGCGTGTGGGCTCGCGAGTGCTGCAGCCGCAGCATCCCTAAAAGCGGCGCCGCCGTCTGACGGCGAGGCGTCAATCGCCGCACGTGGGTGTTTGAAGCAGGCATCCCCTCTGCCGGCCAGAGCGGCGCCGCGGCCGCTCCCGTCCGCTGCCGTCGCCGCCGCCGCCGCGCCGCCAGCCTCCGGCGCGCCTGCGGCGGCCCCAGGCGCAGCCAGGCCGCAGCAGTCGGCCCCGCTGGGCTGCGGCGTGGCGGGGGCGTCGCGGGGCTGCTGCTGAGGGCCAGGCGCCAGCTCCGACCCCAGCCCCGGCCGCCATCTCGGAGGGTCCGGCGCGGGTGAAGGCTGCGCGCCCCAACCTGATCTGACAGCACGAGCCGTGCCCCCTCGGCCTACTGCCCCCGCCAGCTCCTGTACAGCGACGGCCTCGCCCGCCGGCGACCGCAGCGACACGCACCCAGAGCTGACGCCGACGCCGGCGCCGGGGCAGCTGCGCAGCAGCCCCTGCGGCGTGAAGGAGAACGAGGGCAGGCCACCCGCGCCAGCCGCCTCGTCGCCGCCTTCTTCGTCACTGGCGCTGTCGCTTGGCAGGGATTTGAAGCCCCAAGACTGCATCAGGCTGTTCAGGCACACGCCCGCCCCCCGCACGCCGCCATCGCTGCTGCCGCCGTCGCCAATGTTGACGATGCCGCCTTCCCCAAATACCGGACTGCCGGCCCGCGGCTGCAACACTCTGACAGGCGCGCGCGAGGAGCCTCGCGCCGGCTGCTCGGCAGGGGGGGCCGAGGCGGGCCGCCGAGTTGGCAGGCTGCAGCTGCGCCGCAGGCCTCGTCCCTCGGCTGCAGCGGCCGAGCCCGCTGCGCGGTCAAACCCCGCCGGCGGCTCCTCCCTGTGTGCTGCGGGGGCGGCCGCGGGCGTTGCCGCGGGCGTCGTGTCTCCCTGACCGGTGCAGGCTCCCTGCTGTGACCCATTTGCTGTGCCCGAGGCAGGGGCAGGGGCACGTTCAGGGCCCTTGCAGGCTTCATCGCTGCCGCCGCCGCCATCGCGGCCCATCAGCTCGCCTAGGATGCGGAATGGCACGCCGAGCTGCGCCACGCGCCGCACCCCGCGCTTCCGCGAGCTGCCCCGCCGTGGGCCCCGCCGCCCAGGCAGCCGCCGCGGCGACAACACGCCCGGCTCGGCGGCCGGTCGCAAACGCTGGGGCTCTGGCGGCTGCGGGAGGACCTGCGTGGATGGCGGCATGAGCGTGGATTGAGTGAGCTGGTGCTTTGCTTTGCAGGCTGCTGGATGCGAGAATTGCCTGTGTTCCCCGCAGCAGCATCAGCTTGTTTGGAGCAGAAGCAGCAAAATACAGCAGCAGCAGCAGCAGCAGCAGCAGCAGCAGCAGCGGCAGCAGCAACAGCAGCAACAGCAGCAACAGCAGCGGCAGCGGCAGCAGCCGCGGCAGCAGCAGCGGCGACACCGACGGAGTCAACGCCCCTGCGCCCAGTCACCTTCAGCGCGTCATGACTGCTCCAGGTGCTGCTGGGTGTGGCACTGATGCGGCACCGCCCCGGAGAAGGCTGCAGGGCATGAGGGGTGGCGTCACCGCCCTCTTCTGGCGCCTGGCTGGTGCTGGCGCGACGTGGCAGCGGGGGCGGGGAAGGCGCCCCGACTGGCTGGGCTGCAGCGGCGGGCCCCTCGTCAAAAGAAAGCACCCGCGGCGTCGCTTCGTCGTCGCCGTATGCATAGCGGCTGCCACAAGCGTGGAAGAGGCTGGGGCGAAGAGCCTGAGGGAAGACGGTGGGGGCAAGTGTGCCAGAATTCAAATACGGGCCCGCAACGCACTTGCGCTTGCAGGCACACCACCTCCGCTACTTCCGGCTCGTCTGGCGCCGGAGCAAGCGCGTGCACAGCGCAGCCTTGTTCTCACCTTTGGCGGCGACACAAAGCTTTCCTCTGGACCTGCCAGCTTACGTTTTTCGGCCATGCTGGCAACAACTGGCGCAACACACCACCTCAATACACCGGAACACCCCGGCACAGCAAATCTAAGTAGACTTCATTGAATGAACGACGAACGGTTCGGGCATCAACATGAATTGTCGTGTGGATCGATCTCGAGTTTTTGGCGCGAGCGAGTCGACTCGTGCGAATTGCTGACAGCAAACCAACTTTAAATCACACAGAGCGCAAGAGACGACCAGAGCGATCCATTTCAATGACTGCTGTACGCATGCAAGTGCATTGGCGGCACCAGCTGTCTTGGGTCACCAGGACTGAGGGACTGTGGGACCATCCTCCTGCCTGGCTGCCCTTGTTCCTGATCCGCAAAACCCATCTGAACCAGCCATAATCAAGATTGTAGTCAAAGCTGCTGCACGCGTATCATACATAAGCCTGCCCCACACTGGCAGCGCAGCGCACTGCCCGGAGCGTCTAGCACCTGCTTTTCGTTCACGTGGCGTCACTGCTTGCGGCACCACTCGTGTTGCTGACAAACAGCAGATCTAATATCAGAAGCTCAAGCTGTATTAAAGGTGCGCCCTTTGGCGTTTATACTGCCGCCACCATACGTTCAAAATTGAGTCAACGCTTGCCGTTGATTTTATGTCCTGCAGCGCGACAACGTCAGGTATGGTGACAGGTTCAAACGTGGGCGTGCAGGCTTCACAGGCCGGCGACCACGCAGGATATCGCTGAGCGCACCCAGGCACTGGTGCTGCTGATGGAGCTCTGCTGCAGCTGCTGCTGCTTGTGCAGGGACGGGCAGTGAGGCTGTCGTGGTGACAACGTCTGCACAATGCGACGCGGTCACAGATGTTATACAAATTAAAAGGCCTGATAGCAGACTGAATCTTTCGAAAAGGTCCGATCCCTGCGTGCCCTGCTCGACAACACAAACAAATTTGCACGCGCCGGCGTTCTTTCGCCTTGCTGTGAAACTGTTTTGAGCCGACCGTTATTGGTGATAGCCAGCCCAGTGGCGATCAGACTGGCATTTGGCCCTGGCGCGCAGTAGCGACGCTTCCTGCCGCACTGCTGTCTCGGGATCAGCACCGCTCCCGCAAAGCCAGCCTGGGATCCGCCTGGGCCCCATCGGCCGGGGCCATCATGGGCGAGTTATCGGCGCTGCATGCGCAGGCGACGCGTCTGATCCTTGCGCTGCGCGAGGGCATGGAACGGCTCGAGGCCATTGAGGTGGGCAGCTTCCGCACCGGTGCGCCCGGCGCGCCCGCCGCTGCGCCAGGGTTGCACGCCGCCGCGCCGGTCCATGACGCACAAGCGCTCGCACCGCAGCTGCCGCCGCGGGATCCGGCGCCGCGTCCATGACGCACATGCTCACGGCAGTGTGCGCCTTGGCTGTCGCCGGCGTGTCCACGCTGGCACGGTCGAGGCCGCTGCGGGTCTAGCGCGTGCCTTTCGACCCCTTCCGCCACCCCACCGCTCCGAGGATCATAGACCCGACGCGCCGTTGCCGCCGGCTCGCATGATTGCAGGGCGGCATACGGTCCGGCGACCCCGTCACCTTGGCGGGCGACTTGCAACACAAACTCTCAGAGCTGCAGGTGCGGCGCAGCTGCTTGGGGCGTTGTGGGCTGCTGCGGCAGAGAGGCCGCAGCAGGTGCCCTGAACTTTGCGCCATCTGGCGCTGGACACCATAGGTGTCCTAGGCTGCGACCCTACCGCTGTCCCCTCCTCAACTGCATTGTTGTGTGCAGCGCACCAGCCGGGAGCTGGAAAGCTCGTGGCGCATGCAGATGGTGCGGCAGGGCACGACACGAGTAGACATTTGGAAGCGGTGAGCGCCTGGCAACGACCGCAGGGCTGCCCTGAGCGCCGCAGGCGGGCGCCGGAGCTCGTCGGACGCGGCCGCAGCGCTTAACGCGCGCACCTGCGTGCTGCGCCGCGCGCCGTCACCGCTGCCTGATGAGCGGCATGCAGCGCCTCCGCAGGCAAGCGGCGGCCCTTCGCGCCTCATTGCACGCCCAGCCACGCCGCCACTCGCACAATGTCGCACGCAAGCATGCAGCACCACTACCAATACACTGTCCTGCCGCACCCCCCCGCCCTTCACACATGCAACTGCGCCCCAGCACCCACCCAACAATCCCCCCACTCACAGTCACCCATACCCACCCATTCACACAATCACACACACATACACACCACACACACCCCAACCCTCCCTGCGCAGCAAGGTGGAGTCTGTGTCGGAGGAGGCGGCCTTCATCGGCAGTAGCCTCGACCGCTTCGGCGGCCGCGAGGCGCGGCGGCGGCGCGAGCAGGCGGAGCGCGAGGAGCTGATGGCGGACGCGGAGCGGGGGCGGCGCTACCGGGACGCGGAAGACGAGGAGGCGGCGGTGCAGGGGCACGTGGTGCGGTCGCGGCGGATGCTCAACGACATGTTTGAGCAGGGGACGGGCATCCTTGCGGGCATGGCCGGCAGCAGGGAGCGCATCAAGGTGGGCTGAGGGGGGAGGGGTGCGGGGGAGGGGGGCGGGGGTTGTTCAACGGATGCTGTTTATCGGGCAGGCGTCAGGCAGGTGTAGGTCGGCGAGGGCAGTCGTGGCTGTGCATGTGAGCTTGGGGCTGAGGAATTGGAAGGCATGCAGCACTGGTGCCTGACGGTCGGCCGGGCCTCCAGCGAGGCTTTACGTCTTCACCACCCCCCTGGGGTGGAAACCCACCAGCCAACCAATCCGCTCGCCCCGCACCACACCGCGTCGTCCCGTCCCTCCCCGCAGGCTGCCCAGAAGAAGATGCTTGACGTCATCAACAGCGTCGGCCTGGGGGAGTCTGTGCTGCGCATGATAGAGCGGCGGCACAAGGGGGACACCTACATCGCGGTCGGCGGCATGGTGCGCCGGGCCTTCCGGGGAATGAAGGCGCGGGGACGGGGGGCCGGGGTGCAAAGGGGTACAGATGGGGAGCGCACGGCCTGGTAGGGGTTGCATGAGTGATGCACATGTGATTCATGGCCCGTGGCGTAGTCATGGGCAACGCCCTCGAGGCTGGCGCAGGGGCAGGGTCAGACTTGGGTTGCAAGGGGCGGGCCCGCGTCTTGCTCTAAGTGCATGCAGGTGTGCTGCTGCTCTGCTCAGGCGAAGGTGGATAGCTCGCTTAGCGGCTGGTGAGGGGGGTATGTGATGTGTGCCAAGGGGTCGGCTGACGCGGCTACCTTCCTCCCCTCCGTGCAGGTGGTGGTGTTGCTGTTCACAGTGGGGCTGCTGTGGTGGGCGTGGCACTGACGCCAGCAGCGGGGCCGCGTCTCGCCCCCTCTCGCTGCCCCTGCGCACATTGTGGTCCCGCCCGCCTCCTGCTGCCCGTGTGCGCGCACTGCGGCGGCGCAAAAACGAATGATTCACCAGCACGATGCATCTGGCCCGTCCCTGGCGTCCCTCACAGCGCGGCAGGCTCCTGTCAAGCCCAATTTACAATCTGAACACCACTGTAAATCATATGTGGGAAGGACGACACCATCACCAGGTACCAACGCCTCACAAAGCGGGGCGCTCGGCTCTGAATAGGAGCAGCGCGGCCCCCTCGCCGCCCTCACTCGCCACCGCCCACGCCCCCGCCGCCCGCCGTCGCCGCTCGCCCCTCCTCCTGCTGCTGCTGCTCCTGCTATTGCTGCTGCTGCTGCTGCTGCTGCTGCTGCTGCTGCTGCTGCTGCTGCTGCTGCTGCTGCTGCTGCTGCTGCTGCTGATGCTGCTGCTGCTGGCGGCCAGGGTCGTCCCAGCCGCGCACCCAGTCGCGGCCCGCCGCCGCCGCCGCCGCGCGGTGCAGGTTGTCGCTGAGCTGCGCGTCCACGTGGGATTTGAGGGCCTGGGGCGGTGGGTTGAGAAAGAGTGTGTGTGCGTATGTGTGTTTGTGTGTGTGTGTGCGTATGAAGAGGTTGAGGGGCGGGGCGTGTGGTGGAGTACATAAAAAGGGGGCGGGTTGCACAGCAGGAGCGAGATATCTACAGAGCAGGGGTGGAGGGGTGATTTCGAGGGGGCAAGGGGGCGGTGTGTGTGCCAAGATGGGTGGGGAGAACCTGAGTGGGTCACGTGAAGCGTTTGCAGGACCGGCGAAGCAGTGGATGCCATCAGAACGGGTGGAGTGGCGGCACCCACGTGCTCACGGCCTGAGGCAGGGGCCCGAGGCCCCCGCCCCAGGCAATGCAGGCGACCCAGCACACCGACCGCAGCCGTGCGCCAGACCCGCTGCGTCACATTTTGCGGCCGAACGGGGCCCCCAGGATCTGAGGGGGTGTGGGGTCCCCACCATGTACTGCTGGTTGGCGGCCAGGTGGGGGGGCGTGGGCAGCTGCCCCGTGAGCCACTTGAAGAGGTCGGGGTTCTCCTGGGGGCGGGGGTTGGGGGGGAGGGGCGGCTGCGGTTGGGACGACAGCGGGCGCTGCTGAGGGTTTACAAGTGTAGGGCCCGTTGAGCGCAGTGGTGAGGGGAGGCTGGGCGGAGCCGGGGAGTGACCCCCACCCTGCCGACAAATGCACACACCAGCGCCAAGAGGTCACCCACGCGGGCCCGCCCCCCCCCCCCCC
>NW_014012591.1:9009-17914 GCF_000611645.1 Monoraphidium neglectum
GCCCCGCCACCAACGTCAACCCTTGCCCCTGTCGCAACCGCCACTCGTCGCCGTCTCCGCCGTCGCTTTACCCCCATGCCACCGCATGCGCCATCCCCTTTGGATCCCAGGCGCGTCCCTCGCCCAGCCCCGACGCAGCGACATCGCCGCAGCCTCCCTGAAACTGCCGCAAGCTATCTGAGACCCCTGCAAGCTCCGCGCTGGACCCCCGCCGGCACCCCCGCACGCACCTCGTCGAGGACGGCCCCAAACTCTGTGAGTGCGGCTATCGTCATCATCGGCAGCTTCTCCTCCGCCCACAGCCCCACCAGCAGGTCCAGCTCCAGGAAGCCGCGCTGCTTGGAGCGGTACAGCAGCTTGGACGCCAGCTTTTGGGGGGCAGGGGGGGGTGTGGAGGGGTGCACGCTTGTTTTTAAGAGGAGAGATGTCCAAGTTTGGTGTTGGGGGAAGAGGGGTCGAGGTTTGTTTTTGGAGGAGGATGGGGGGGGAGAAATGGGCGGGCGCCATGGTGGGCCATGGGAAGGCGAAGGGCCGGGGATGTGCTTGTGACTCTGCCAGCGTGAGCAAAGCCAATGGGCTGTGGAGTGTGCAAGAGTTTTCTGCATCACGCATGTGTCTGTTTTTGAAGAGTGCTGGGCGCTTGTGCTGTCGTGAAGGAGGGGCCCGGGGTCCCGGAGAGCGTGGGCCAGGGGACGGCGCATGCAAGCTCTGGACGGTGCGTCACGTCTTGCACACAACTGCTGTTGCGACACACCTTCCTGCGCTCAGCTTCATTCTCAGGGCCGGCTGCCGTGCTGTATGGGCAGCTGCAGGATGGTGCGGTGATTATGCTTGGTGCGGCAGCGTGCCTGGTCGCAACCGCGGCTGCCGCGCACTGCAGCTCAGCGATGCCAAAGGCGCGCAGCGCGGTCGCGAAGCACTGTCTTAAAGCCATGATGATAGCTAGTCGCCACACGGCAGGCTGCGCGATCGGTGATATGGTCGACAAAGATTACTACCGCAGATCGCTACTCGTGACGTCGAGAGACTCTCCCGTAGAGCTACCAAATACCGAAGTGTGTAATCTGAGCTCATGCAAGCAACCGACCCGACCGGCAGCTCAACTGACAACCTCAGCAGCGCCCTTCTTGCGTTGGGCGTGGCTTCTCAGTGCCAAGTTGGGCCTGTACGGCTGGCTGGTGCCTGGTGGCGCCGCTAGTGCAGCGCGCCTCTTTGCTGCTCAGCATCAGCAGGAGCTCGATCAAGTTTTATCGAAAACTCATCACCGGGTACACGCATGGCTGCTGGGGAGAGTAATGGAACAGCAAGCCGCAGAAGTCCAGGGGTTTGGACCTGGTGGAGGCGTGAGCGGCGGGCCAGGAGGGGTGTACCACTCAGGAAGCAACTGCCGGACACTGCGTGCTGCCATCCTTCATGACCATCGGCACACACATGACAGCCATGCCACGCGGCGCTCGCATGCGCATGCGACGCTGTTGGCGACGCACTCGCCAACATAACACCACCACAGCCACGGCCTCCGTGACGCACGCATACACATGTGCATGTGTCATGCACGCGTGTCTCAGCAGCAGTGATGCGCGCAAGACGCGGCATGCTGCATTCGGCAGTGCCCCACTGGCTCCGCCTCCCAAGCTGCTTGCTGCTTCCCCCGGTCAACAGTCACGCCGGATTGAGCCACCATTTGCTGGAATGGGGGGCAGCTCGGTGCTCAGGCAAACAAGATGGCTGGCAGGGTGGGGGTAGGGCGCCGCCCAGGCCGTTTGGTCGCTACGTGGGCCTGTTGGCAGCGGGCCAGCAGGCAGTGCAGCAGGCGAGCAGTCTCGCCCGGCTACAGCACGGCACTGGTTGATACCGTGGACCCACAAGCTGTCTTGTTCATACTTCAGCCGTGCAATCAACAACCTCTTTGCCTGGCATGGCGTGTCCTCCAAACTACACCCAGACTGCGGCGAAGTTTTGCTGCAAGCTGGTGGAGGCGGCAGTGGCCAGCCGGTGATGCGAGGCTTCCCGTCCCCACGCCCCATTTCATCGTCGCTTAGTAAATCTAGATGAACAAGAAAATCTCGCCCCACCCTGCGGGGAGGCGCGGGCGGGCAGGAGAGGAAGCTTGGCGCAGCCAACATGCCGGCCACCGGGTGTTGCCGACCCTATTTTTTGCTGCAACGGCTCTCTTATGCCTTCTCTGTGGCTGGCCATCACTCGCACCGTGAGTGTGGCCGGTGCCTGGCGCGGGGGTGTGACTCGCGGGAGGAACGGGCTGATGTTGCAACATTGTACCAGCCCAAGCAGCCCTTGAGGGTAGGAGTGCAGAGTATTCAGCAACTCACCGGCTGAAAAGCCGCTGCCTGCGACGCAACCCGCCCTGCCGACCCCCGCAGCGGCGCGCACGCCGCAAGCGCGCGGGGCACCCCAGCTGCACAGCCACAGGTGCCCGGGCCGTCGCGGCGGATGCTGGCGGCGATGCGGATATACCAAACCTCATCGCCGGCGCCGACCGTCAGCAATGTTACAACGGACCAAAACTCGGCGGCGGCCCTGCAGGCGTTCAGTTCGCTCCTGTCGCACACGGCCGTGATCACGATGGACGCCAATGTGACCGTCAAGAACGGAACCAACAAGGCGACCGTGGTGCTGGACGGTGAGCGGGGGCCGGGCAACGAGGAGCGGAGCGGCGACTTGCGTCGCCCTTGCGCCTGCCCTCACAGACGCGTGAACGTTATAGTTTTTGTGTGTCTCTGTACCTGCCCACACAGCGCACGGGTTCTTAATATGCACCAGCCTGCTATGTGGGTGCGAGTGGCCGCACCCCGGTGCTTTGCGGCCGCTTGGCATTCTGTTTGTCAGACGCCGAGGCACGGCACCAATCCATGCGCACACAATCCGTGCCCGCAGGCTCGAAATCGACCCCCATTTGGGGCACGACGCTCGTGCGGTACGCCTGGGCCCTGCGGCAGCTTGACCCGCCCACCGGCTCTCAGCTGAGCGCGGACGGCGTGACCGCGACCCTGGAGGTGCCCGCCGGCCGGTGGGAGGTGCGGCTGACAGTCACGGATGGCGGCGCGCAGCCCATGAGCGGCAGCGAGACGGGGACGCTCGTGGTCTCAGCACCCCCTCCGCCGCCGCCGCCCGCGGCGGCAGTGCCGGCGGTGGCGCCTGCTGCGCCATTGCTGCTGGACCCGGTCACGCCCTCCCCATCGCCGTCTCCAGTGCTGGCCCCAGCACCGGCGGCAGCCTCGCCGCCGCCGCCGCCCCCTGCCCCAGCGCCGCCGCCCGGGGCGCCTGCAGCGTCGCCGCCGCCGCCGCCGCCGTCGCCGCCGCCTCCGTCGCCTCCGCCGCCGCCCCCGCCGCCTGTCTTTGTCCCATCAGTCCCTGGCCCCGTCTTTGTGCCGGTGGTTGTGGCGCCAGTCGCGGTGCCCTCGCCGCCGCCACCGCCCCCGCCTATGCCGCCGCCGCCTCCGCCGTTGCCGCCGCCGCCCGCGGGGCCGGCATATCTGAATCGGAAATGGGACAGGACGCCTCTGCCCTTTGTGCCAGGTGCGTGGGCGAGTTTATGGGCGCGCGCGCTCTGGACAGCAAGCGCATGCGCCGAGGATGGGAACACGCCCGCGCAGCAGCGGCTCGGGCAGTGGCGTGGGATCTGGTTTCAAGGCTGCCGTATTTTTTCCTGGCCAGCGGCTGTGCGAGCCGCGAGCAGGCTAGGGACGCTCGCTGCGGGACATTCGTTGGACTCAACGAGCTGCGCACGTGCCACCCCCTGACTGGGCCCTGCCCCGGCCGCCCCGATCAGCAGTGCAAGCCAGCCCACCCCTCAAAGCAGTAGAACCCCTCGTCCAAAGGCCGGCAGATCCCAACACATGGCCCCAGCCTGTCGCCCTCAAGCGCTCAACTACATCCCACACGCGTATCTACACCCTTTCACAATGTCACCGTGACAACCCCGACACATCCGGCTCCTCCCCTCCCCCCCTGTACCCCCCATGAGACAATGCAGACAGTACGCTGATGCACAATCCCCGCCTGCCCCCTCCCTCCTCTTCCTTTCTGCAGATTACAGTGAGTACTGTGAAAAGCCGGGAAACACGGCGCGGCCAGAGTGCTTTGTCTACTGGTGTGACCACCTGCCCCCCGAGGTCCCGGAGTCGCCGCCAGAATGCGACAAGATGCAGGAGTGAGCGCAGCAGCACGCACATGCACGTTCGCAAATGACGTCAATGCATGTGCATGCCGCGGCCACGGTTCATCATTGCTAGCGTCGGCGGACCTGTTTTCCAGCGCTGCCATGTTGGAGCCGGGCGACTGCTGTTCTGGCAGGGCGGGGCGACCTGGACAGTCGCTGCTGCTGGTGCTTATGCTCACCCAGCGTCCCCACTCTGGCTCAACATGACGCCGAGCGTCCACCGAACGGCCCCCTCTCCCACCCCAGCTTCTGCGCCGACGAGGACCCCGCCACGGCGATCTGCACCCCGCCCTGCGAGCTGCTGGACTCCCCGGACGACGACACGCGCTGCAATGGGCCCAACAAATGACCGCCGCGGGCTGGTTGCCGAATGCCACGTTGCCCGCAACGCCGCCGCGCCCGCACCAGCAGCCGTGGCAGAAGGCCGTGCAGAAGGCCCTGCTCCTTTGAAACGCACAGCCAACGCTGTGAGCATTGTTGGCAGCAGCAGCAGCAGCAGCAGCAGCAGCAGCAGCAGCAGCAGCCGGCAGCAGCAGCGGCACCCACAGCAGCGGCGGCAGCAGCGGCAGCGGCAGCGGCGGCAGCAGCAGCACCGGCAGTGGCAGCACCGGCGGCGGCAGCACCGGCAGCGGCAGCACCGGAAGCGGCAGCACCGGCAGCGGCAGCAGAGCCTCCACAATGCGCTGCTCCAGCATGGCAGCATTGCGGCAACACATTTGCCCGTATGTCGGGTCTGCAATCAAGCGGTGCAACCGGCAACTGCAGCTTACGGGTGGGCACAGCTCTGTGCTGATGGCCGCACAGCTGGCGCGTGGCCCCACCCTCCCCTGCCTCGCGGGCGCCGCGGGTGCCCTGACCTTGCTTCCTGCCACTTTACCATTCTCAACACCAGCCGCACCTAACCATCATGACGCTTGCACACACAAAGGTGCCGCACCACTCGGCCCCAACCGTTTGCGTTTCTCGCACCTGCAAGTCGCAAAGCGCAAGCACCGCCACCCCCGGTAGTCCCGTCAGCGACAGGGGCTAGTGCCGCGCTGGCCGCTGCTGCTCGCGCAGGTGCGCAGCAGCAGCCTGACCTTCATCCCCTTGGCGGTGACCTGCGCGGCCCTGGCACCTCGCAGCACACAGCGCGTGGGGCTTGGGCGGTGCGCCAGCCCGGTGAGACAGGCCGGTGACGAGCTAACACACTCTGCCCCTTTTCTGCCGTTGTGCTGGAGGCATCGAGCACGCACGCTGCACAGCGCCATGCGTGTGTGCTGCCGCGCTCACAGCCGCATGGGGCGCGCTTTTTTGACCAGCCCGGGGCGCTGTGGGGCCGTAGCTTGAACGCTTGGCAGCCCGACAAAATTCCCTGCTTGTGGCTCCTGCTTTCATAAGCAGAATAAGGTGTGCCGCGCAATAGCTTATAGCGTCTTGTTGCCAACCGCGGCGTTTACAGATGCCATCCACTCCTTGGGTTCGACCGCCTAAGTTGTCCTGCCGCCCGGCCGCGTGCCCCACTGTGCCGCACGCGCCCACCAGAGTGGACGGGTCCCATTCGCAGGCACAGGATTCGACAGTCATCATCTTTACCAATTGCGGCGCGCCAAATTTTCTTTACCTCCTCCGGCTCTTGGTGTGGGGGGAAGAGCGGTGAGGGGTCTGCCCCGCTCACCAGCGCGATGTGTTGCTCCTCTCTTTTCATCTTTCTGCAGACGGCTGCCCTGTTGTTACAGGCCCACCATCATCTAGCAGGCAGAGGACGGATGTGCCCTGAAATCTCAGCTTGTGCACAACACACTGTGATCGCAGGCGTGTTTCCCCATGCGAGCTGTGGGCAGAGGGCTTGCCATTGCCAGCCCGCCAGGGTGGCTGGGGGGGCAAGGGAGGCTGGGTAGGAAGGCACTTGCGCCCCAGCCACGCGCATCCCGCATCATTGTTGAGGACGGAGGGAGGACTGCCCTGCCGGCTGGGGGTTTGCGGCAAGCGCTGGTGCGACTGGCAAGGGCGGCCTGGTCATGGCTCGCACGAATCGCGGCGGTGAGGGCTCGGCACGCGGTGTAGGAACGCATTTGTGATCCGCAGGTACACCACGCATGTACACCACATGCTGACAGCGTGCGCCGGGACCAGCGCCACAGAGCTGCTCGAACTGCCATGCTGTTCCTTCCCCGGCGCCGCGGACACACCATCACCTGCTTCCCCACTGTTGCTGCACAGTGAACACCAGCACGAGCAGGCGGCGACGAGAAAGAGAATTGTTGACAGCCTGCTCGCAACTTGTGTAGACATATTGCCATCTGGTTTTTGACCACCTCTGGGTCGGCCTCAGCGGCAGGGTCTCGTAAGTAGGCCCGCCTGCAACATCGCCACACCAGACCACGCCCTGTCAGGTGGAGGAGCGCCTTGGCGTCGTACGTCTGTGTTACTTAGTTGAAGATATAATCATGCCCGGTCCAGGTCGCTAGCACACTGGTGAGCGGTGTGTGCACATGTATGCAGCCCGCGGCGTTTCCCGGTGGCCCGGGCTTGCATGAAATTAAGGAGCAGCGGGACCTCATGATATGCTTGCCCGCGCCGGGCCTCTTGCACCCACGGCCGCCATGCCCCGACGCCCTGATGGGTCATGGGTGTGAGTGTGCCGCGTACGCATGCGCGTGCGGGGAAGATCGGCCCAGCTGACTGGTGGGCCAACGCAGTCGCCAATCACGCGCTCGCAGGGGCTGCACAATGCGGCAGTCGAAGAGTACGGGCAGCTTTGCCGCCCTGCTCAAGTCGCGTGGCTTGCCGTCGGCAGCGGCAGCCGCGGCTGATGCAGCGGCGGTGCGCGACGCGGGGCGCGTGTGGCCCACCAAGAAGGAGGACTATGAGCTGGTGGCCGACTGCGGGGCTGGAGTCAGGTGCGTGCGTGCCTGTGAGTGTGTGTGTATGTGGGGGGGGGTGAGGGCGGGAGGCGAGCTGCATTTGCGTGCGTGTGAGGTCAGTGTGAGTTGCGTGTGTAGTGTGAGCGCGCGCACGTGCGCGCACATGCCGGTTGAGGTTCATTGAGCTTAAGCAAAGTTCTTGTGGCATAGCGGTGCCTGCAGCAGTGCTGGGCAGCCGAGGTAGAGGGCCCTTCAGATGCCCGGAGACACAGATGCCCCTGCTCGCGCAGGTGCAGCTGCGTACGTGCGGCGCAGCTGCGCAAGACTTGTAGACCTTGTTGCGCAGAGAGGCGGCCGAACCAGTGCCAGTTGCCCTGCGGCCGTCCTTTGGCCCTCAATGCCGTCGCCCTCGCGTCCCCACAGCGGCTGGCGTTGGCCAAAGCAGCGCCTTCACTGCACGCGCCCCCCCCCCTTCCCAGCCGCGAGCCCAGCGTCCTTGCCGCCAACGCTCGGCGCCTTGGTCACACCGCGCTCCCCTCCACCTGCCATGCCCAACGGCCCCACGCCGCCAACCCCCTGGCGTCACCCCAACCTCACCCCCTCTGCCGGCCTCGGCGCCCCATGCGCATACCCCGCAATTGCCGTCCCCGACGCCTCCCCCTCCATCAGCGCGACCGTGTACCTGGCGCGCTGCAAGGCCAGTGGCGAACTGGTGGCAGTCAAGGCACTCAACCTGGAGGCACTGGGCAGCCCCCTCGAGGACATCATGCGCGAGGTGAGGCGCTTTTCTGTTTTTTTGGGAGGGGGAGGGATGTCGGGGTGATGCCCGGGCGCTCCCGCAGCAGGCGCCTTGGGGGCCGGTTGACAGCCACGTCGGGCACAGTGCGGCGGGGTTGGGTGAGGGGGGAGCCGAGGGTGCGCGGGCGTCCACGGGGGGAGGCGGGCCGATGGGAGCAAGCTGCTGTGGGCAAGCGCGGGCCCTGGTGTCCCCAAAGTTGTAGCGAGTGGCAGTGGCGGCCACAGGTCGGCGCGTTCAACCAGCTGCGCCTGCAAAAGCAGCTGCGCACGTGTGCGCTCCGAGCTCGGCCATCCGCTCGCACCTGAGGGCGTGTGCCGCGCGCCCTCCCACCCAAACATCACCCGCGCCAGGTGGCCGTGATGCGTGCGTACCGCTGTCCCGCCATCCTGCCGCTGTACACCTCTTTCGTGGCGGGCCACGAGCTGTGGATGCTCATGCCCTACATGGTGCGCTCCTTGCAGCCCCTGAGAGGGACAGGGTGGGGGGGGGGGCGGGCCGTGGCACTGAAAAGAGGGGAAGCTTGGTGCGCTGCCACCTCCAGCATTGTTTTGCGGCCGACCCCCAGTGCTGTTTGTTTGGTTTGTGAGGAGGCGCTGTCACCCAGCAGCCCGGCTGGCTCCGCCACTGCGCTGTTGCACACATGTGGCCCTCTGCAGCCAGCCGTCGCGCTGAAAGCCCCCCCAACCCCCTCTCCTGCCTCTCAGGAGGGCGGGTCCGTGGCTCACATCATGCGCTACCGTTTCAAGGACGGCCTTTTGGTGAGTCATGGTGATGTCAGCAGCAGCGCGCAGCGCGCGTGTCCTGACTGTGCAGCTGCCACCAGGGTGGCCGGTGGCAGCTGCATGGGCAGTGCAGCCAGTGCTGCCGGCCAGACCCGCATCGACGGCCTTGTGCACACCTGGGGTTTGACTGAGGTGGCCAGCAGCCGGCGCGGCAAGCTGCGAGCGTCACAGGCTTGACATCATCATTGCTGGCCGCTCGCAGGAGCCCGTCATCGCCACTGTGATGCGCGAGGTGCTGGTGGCGCTGGAGTACATCCACAGGCACTCGGGCATACACCGCGACGTCAAGGTCTGGGGG
>NW_014012590.1:0-12221 GCF_000611645.1 Monoraphidium neglectum
GGCTTGGGGGGGGGGGTGGCTCATGCAACGATGGCGTCAGTGTGTGTGTGTGAATGCATGTGTGTGTGTGTGCGTGTCTGTGTGTGTGTAGACTCCGTTGCTCGGCTGTGTGTGTGTGTGAGGGTGTAGGTCTGCTTTTGCGTTATCATTAGTTTACGCCCTTCAAGGGGACATGCGACCGCTGGTGACGTGCGCGCCGGTGGAGCCTCAAGGCACGACATGCCAGGGTCGGCTGCTGTCACGCCTGCCATACTCGTAACACATATGCAATGTGCCGCTCCTTGCACACACGCGCCACCCGGTCCATCCGATTGCAAACCTCCTGACCCCTCTCGCCCCCAGGTGGGTGACAAGACCATCGCCATGTGGCTGATGGACGCCGAAATGTACACGGGGATGAGCACCCTGGGGGAGGCCACGCCCGTCATATCGCGCGGCATAGCCATGCACAAGGTGGGCAGGTGCTGGGGGTCCGCTGCACTGCGGCCTGGCAGGGGACATGCGGCGGTGCGTCGCAGCAGCGTCTCCTGGGCAGCAGCCACTCCTCCCCTACCCCCCCCCCAAAGCCCATCCCTGGAATTGCGCAAGGTGGACCGGGCGGTAAGCCAGCGTGGCGGGCCATGTCAGCCACCTCGGTTGATGACAACACCTGGGCCGCCATGCCGTTCCTCCGCACCCTTCTCACCCTTCACAGCTGATCCGCATGGTGACGATGGCCCTGGGGGGCGAGGCCTGGCTGAACTTCATGGTGAGAACTTCATGTTGTTCCATGAGTCCAAAGCGCAGGGGTCCAACGCCTTTCAAGCGCTCCCGGGTCCCAGCACAGCCCAAAGAACCCCAACTCGCCGCCGCTTGACCAGCATGCGCGTGCTTCAAGACCACAAGGCACGCGTGCACTCTCCCAGCGGACCACCATCCTGCGACGCTCATATTTCTGTCCTGCCTACGCCTGGCTTTCTCCCTGCGCGCTCTTTCTCATCAGGGCAACGAGTTTGGCCACCCCGAGTGGCTGGACTTCCCCCGGGAGGGCAACAACTGGTCTCACTTCTACTGCAGGTGTGCTGCCTGGTGCTGCCCGCGCCGCAACGGTGCAGCCCTCGCCACGCAAGTCTTAACACTGCGCCACTCGACACGGGCGATGTTGGCGCTGGTGCTTTGCGCACAGCCTGAGTGAGGCTTGGGGTCTGGTGTTGCAACCCCTCTACCCTTGGGACCTTCACACACAACGCGCACGCATACACACATGCGCGCGCGCACACACCCACACACATACACACACACACACACACACACACACCATCCCACCCCACCCCCCTCAAGGCGCCAGTGGAGCCTGGCCGATGCGGACCACCTGAGATACCGCCACCTGTTGGAGTGGGACAAGTGCGTGTGTTTGTGTGTGTGTGTGTGTGTGTGTGTGTGTGTGTGTGTGTGTGTGTGTGTGTGTGTGTGTGTGTGTGTGTGTATGTTTGTGTATGCGCACACAGTTTGGTGGGCCTATTGTTCGCAACTCTGTCAGGACCTTGTTGCTCGCCAAGCCCCGGCGCGTCGGTGTCGTCGCCCCTCACCTCTCCTCGCCTCGCCTTTTGGCCTGCCTGCTGTCACATGGCTTGCCGATTGTTGGCCTCCGCGGCCCCGCCGCTGCCGCCACTGCCCACCCCCAGGGCGATGAACCAGCTCGACGACACCACAGGATTCCTGGCGGACCCCTGGCAGTGGGTCACACACATCGACCAGGGCAGGCAGGCAAGTGGCGCGCCCTGCCCGGCAACACGTCACGCCGCATGCACGCATGCGTGCGCCCCGCCCCGCTCCGCCGCCCGCCCGTCGCAAGACTGCAAAACAACTGCTCCATCCGAGCAGCCCTCATCCAGCTGTAAGGCACACGGCGTCGAGCGGACGCCATTGTGGCCTGGCTAACAACGAGGTCGAGGGGTAAAACGTCAAGCGTCTCTCGCCCCTGCCACTGCCGCTCCCCACGCCAGGTGCTGGTGGCGGAGCGCGGCCCCGTGGTGTTTGTGTTCAACTTCTCACCCCACACAGACCACGAGGGCCTTAAGGTGGCCACCCCCGAGCCCGGCAAGTGGCGCGTCATCATTGACAGGTGCGCGCCCACCCCTGCGCGCCAGCGTGGGTGTGGGAAAGTGCGGGCCGTCGTGGCTCCTGGCGGTTGCGAGCTGGGGGGCGTACGACCGTGCAGACGGCGGTATGTTGCTGAGGAACTGGCCCCTTTGTGCAGGCTGACAGCAGGGCCTGCATCTGCAGCTGGTTTGTCGCTCAAGGCCACGCCTTGCGCACTGCTGCATTGGTTGCTGTTTCCAGCCTCTTCCATGTTCCCCCCCTCCCTCCCTCCCCATGCTACTCTGCTGTCAACTCAACACCTTTTTGCCCCGTTCCCCCCTCTCTGCTGCGCCCCACTGCTCACACCCCGCAGCGACGACCCGCGCTTTGGCGGCCAGGGGCGCGTGGGGCACGACACCGACCACTTCACCAGCCCCGCGGCAGAAGCTGGAGAGGCGGAATTGAAGGAGGGCCGCTTCCATGACAGGGATCAGTTCATGCAGGTGAACAGATGCCCGGCGTGTGCATATGCTGGACGTGCGCGCGCATGTGTGTGTGTATGTGTATGTGTGTGTGTGTGTGTGTGTGTGTGTGTGTGTGTGTGTGTGTGTGTGCGTGTGTGTGCGTGTGCGGCTGTGCGCTTTTGCGCACAGTGGCAAGATCTGATGCGTCCAAGCATCACGCTCGTGCGACTTCATGGAAGCACGTTACTATGGAGCGCTGAGCGCAGTTTCTGGCACCTGACATAATGTACACAGGTGCTGGCGCCTGCGAGGACGGTGGTGGGCTACACCCGCGTCAAGGAGGAGCAGGAGGAGGCGTTCATCGCCGCAGCAGCCAACGCCGGCACGGTGTCGCCCTCCGATGACGACGACGGCACCAGCAGCGCCGCGGCGGCGGCTGCCACTGCGGCAACGGCAGCGCCTGCGGCAGGCCCCGGTGCGCCTGCGGCCGCGCCCCACGCCCCTGCCGCCCCGGCAGCCGCCCCCGAGGCCCCCGCGGCGGTGACAGCCCCTGCAGCCAACGCGCAGCTGCCCGCCGGATGGGGGCCCGCAGCCGCTGCACCCGCCGCTGCGCCGCCTGCCGCCGTCAAAGCTGCTCCCGCGGCCGCCCCTGGGCCGGCCGCCGCACCCGCTCCCGCACAGCCCGCCGAGGGGCCGTCCGTGGAGCCCGAGGACCCGCCTTCCAGCTCGCGGCCCCCCAGCCCTGTCAAGCTGGCCAAGGTGGTCGAGAAGTCCGAATTCGTCATCTACTCGTTTGATGACGCAGACCACCACAATCAAGTGGACGACCTGAGCGGCTGAGCCTTCGGATGACTGATGGCTGGCAGCACGCACGCAGCTTGCGGAGGGTGAAACGAGGGGCACACCTGGCCTGCCCTCTAGACCACAAATCGGGCTCAGTTTGTCCTTCGTTCCTAGTGGAATCAGCGCACGCATGTGCATGTTGGCAGCTGCAGATGGGTGCTCATGAGCCTGCACACGCACGGGCGTGCGCACGCAGGTGCGCTGCAAGCGCTTGGTCTGGTTGCACTGTGCCCTTTGAAAATTCTCCTGCCATGTACCAGCAAGTTGCTTGTGTTGGGGCCTGGCGCTATTAATGCGGGCGTCTTAGTCGTGTGGACTCAACAGCGCATGCGACAGGCAGCATGCAGGCAACGGCCACGTGCCGCGCAATCCTCAGTCGCGTCGCGTAGCTCTCATGCATCAGATTGTGTAACACGGACCCCGGAGTCCTGTGTGTATGCAACTGTGACAGCAGCAAGCGAGGGAGCTGGGCGGCAGCTCAATTCGATTGCGCGCCTTCGTTTGCCGTTGCAACGCTACCAGCCCGTCACAACGTGGCCGGAGACCGGGAGCCCCCAGGGAAAGCAAGCCCTTCCAACAGATCCCAGAAGAGGCATGCTGGCCGCTGCTTGGGCGAGCGCAGCCAAGTCTCCTATCGTGCACGCCACCACTACTGTGCCTGCTACAACCCCCCCCCTCAAACTGAATAATGCAGACGGCGCTCAGCAGGGCGGCGCCGCGTGGATGTCGGCCGCGCGGCTGCTGCACACCTCTGTCAGGCGTTGCTCTGCAGATAAGTTTCCAACTTGTTGTGGTGTCGTAGACATGCATGTTCATGAGTCCATCCCGCATTTTAGCCTTGCCCCTGCCTGGTCTGCGACACCATGCCTGACGTGCCCTCAAGCTTTGTGGTATGCGTCGCGGCAGGTACCCCTGTGCCCTTGCCCTCTGATGTTGCCGTGCAGCTGCTCGTTTGACCAAACAATTCACTGAAGACACGGGACACAAGCTGACCTGCTCCTCTGGCAGGGAGGCTACATGTCCCAATGCATGTGTCAGAACAGTGAGGCTCCAGGGCTGGGTGAGTCAGGATACTTTGCATCATTGTTGTTGCCTTTTTGCAAGCAACACGCCTGCCTGGATCTGCTGGTGTGTGTGGCTCTCGCTTGGCGCAATTGCTGTGGCATTCACACCTTGGCATGAATATCTGCCGTTGTACTGCCCAGCAACTTCCCTGCCACCTCACAACAACCTGTCAATGCAAGTCAACTTTGGACAACTGTACATTTGCGCAGCCGGATTCCTTTTGTGGCTCTTACAAGTCGCGATGTCCTTCTTATGACAGCGGTTTGCGGCAGCAGTACAGCACTCACAATACTCGTATTTGGTTTGGGGATTGGACACAAATTGGTGCAGGCGCACACCCACCAATGCGACGCGGTTTATGCTTGCTTGTGGTGGTGCTGCTTATGCAGGCATGCCATGACGTACTTGCCGTCATGGCATGCCAGGGGCGTCCAGTCACGACATACACTCTCACGGAGATGTGCTGCGCCGCGGGTGTCGGCTGCAGGCGCCTTGACGCTTCGACGACGTTTTAAGAGAAGAGCACGCACAGCACAGGTTTCTGAAGCCTTGGTTTTGGTCTCGGGGCAGTCATGCACCACACCACACTATGCACCACACCATGCACCACCGCCTGGTTTGCTTTGGCGTTGCAATTGCACCGTCACACATACGATATGCTCTTTCTGTTCCAGCCGCACCAACGCTCAGGAGCTGCCTGAAAATTACCAGAGGCATGTATCCAGCAACATGACTTAAAAATGGGATGCTTCGATGTCGAACAGGTACGTACTTTGCAACATGGTGCTCTTAGTGACGTGCGCAGGACTGTTGTCTCGGGCTGAAGCCAGCAGATCGCACGACAGCCCACTCCGGCAGCCGCCTTGCAGCAGTGACAGGTGTTCAAACAAGGTTCTGTGGTGGTCTGACGCCGCACCTGGCCACGTCGAAGCAATTACCCCCACAATTGGAAAGAACAGCTGGTGTAATCCAGAACAAGGCAGCGGAACAAAACACCTGCCTAGACTGGCCACTACCGTTATCAGGTGCACTCAAGCCAGGCCTGAAGGTGCCGCACATCCTCCAAAAACCCACGCTCCAGGTATGCACCGCCCCCGGATTCGCCGTCGCTGCTACCAGACCACAAGTGCCAGTCCAGCAGCGCCGCGCCGCTGCTGCCAGGGTGCTTGTGCAGCAGCAGCGGCGCAGCGGCGCGTTCCACGGCTGACGCGGTCCCGCCCGCTTCAGGGCTGGTGGGTGCAGCCGGCAGCCACGATTCGAGCTGTGTGGGCCGGGATTCGTCGCCATGCTGTGGGGCAGGTTGCCCTTCACACCGCCGAGGCCGGGAGCCCGCCGACGCTGGCGACGTGCTGCATTGCTGCTGCTGCCCCTGCTCCTGTGGCTGTTGCGTTTTCTGCTGTTGCTGACTGGCCCGCTGGCGCGTGTGATGGTGTCGACGGCATGCAGCGCCGGTCCGACCTGACCGATGCGCTGCCAGAGTGGCAGCAGCCGCGCACAGATCGAGCCGCAGGCGCACTAGAACATGGTCTGCAGTGTTACATCGTGTTAGATGTGTGTATGGTGAGACCATGCAGAGGGAGTGCAGAGCCTTGCCCGGTGTGTGCGCTAGCATCGTACCTTGTGCACACCCACTGATGCTGCAGCAAATCGCGCTGTAATAGGCTGCACTGGTGAGAGGGGGACTGCTGTCGCCGGTGAAAGTACCGCAGACTGCCTGAAGCACATCATGGCTGGTATAGGGCGTCATTGTATGCGTGGTGATCCCGGATCGCGATCTGGCTGCATATCCCTGCAGCTCAAGTGCAATACAAAATCAATTTGAATGACGATTATTTGACACTTCAGGCGTTGCTTGCGAGCCGCGTTGGTCCCCCTGGTCGTCAGCTGGCAACGATTGGCAGCTGCCTTCGCGTGTCGCTCTGATGCATGCGCAATAGAACATCGGTACCGTATCAAAACTAAACACATGGTTGACATGAACTTATACAAGCAGCACGCCTTGGCTCAACGCTGATCAAGGTCCTCCCGCTCCTGCTTCGACTTTCGGGCACTCTGCACGCCTTTTTCCAGGTGGCGGCAGGCGCTGTAACTTCGTGGAGAACGCAGCTGCATCCAGGCGGCGCAGCGCGGCAGCGGCGCCGCGGCGCTAGCAGCAGCGGCGACACGCAGGCGGCATCGGGGAGGCGGCGCCCACAGCTCAGGGTTCGCTATGAGTGCCACCAACCTCAGTGACACGAAGCTCTGGGCCAACAGCAAGGAGCAGGAGAAGTATGAGAATCTCGCAGGCGCGCATGGGACTGGCCAGGTGGATGGCGCTGGGCCTGGCATGCGACGGTGCCAGGACTGCAACAGTGCCTGCGTACAGGAGTTTTCTGGTTGTGGCTTATCTTGCACACCACCAGACAAACGCACAGCTCATTGGGGGCCACTTATTGCTTGATGCTCGTGCACCGGGCATGCTGGTAGCTGACCCCGCGACATTGCTGGAACGTGGGGACGGCTGGACCTTGCACACTGAGACCCGCTTGCAACTCCCAAATCCCCAGACCTGTTTGCCATCATCAAGGCAACCGAGAAGCTGGAGCGTGCGTACGTGCGCGATGATGTCACGGCGGCCGACTACGAGGGCGCGTGTGAGAAGCTCATTGCGCAGTTCAAGGTGCTGTGGGGCTCCATGAGGGACGCGGTGAGTCGCTCATCAAGCAACTGCTCTGCTCGAAGCTCTGGCCAGAGCTGCGGGCGTCAGAAGGTCGCGCGTGGCAGAAGGCGCTGCTGCCTTTCTGGACCTGCGCAGCTGCTGTTGCGGCAAGGGTTGGGGGTGGGGCTGGCGCAGCGGGACGGCGCCAGCCACCTGGCCGGGATCACTGAATGCCGCGCGGCGCTCAAGGGGTGCTGCCGGCCGCAACACAATCGTCACTTTCCAGGTGCCCAGCGTCGAGACGTTCATGCAGCAGTATCACATGCAGTGCCCCATGGCTTGGAACCGCCTCGTGAAGGTGCGGGCGCATGCGGAGGGGGTGCGCACCGCGCGTTTCGGCTACCGCTGCTGGCGAGGTTGAAGAAAGCCTCTTGTGGTATGGTGGTGGGCATGGGGCATATGCACGCAATTCGGGCACTGAAGTGAGCATATTTGTGTGTTGACGGCGCCGTCCTGATGCTTGCTTCCCCAGGTGGGCCTGCCTGCCACAATCGAGCACCGCAAGCGGCCGGTGGAGGGGGGCGGCGGCGGCGCACGCGCGGTGGCTGAGACTGTGCAGCACTTCATCACCGCCATGGACAGCCTCAAGCTCAACCTGGTGGCAGTGGACCAGGTGGGGACCTGCGCGGCGAGCTTGGCGTGGGGTGTGGTGGATCCACCTTGACGCCGAGGCAGGGCTGTTGACGTTTGGAGGGTAGATCTCAGCTTTTAGTGGCAACAGGCTGGTGCATCAAAACAGCTCCATGCCCTAGCCGACCCTTGCAACCGCTCCCAATACAAATGCAGCCGCCCTTGCTGAGCTGCCGGCCTCGTTCTTGCCGGTGACATTCGCTGAAGTTTCTCCCGCACCCCTCCACCTCATCCCAGATCTGCCCGATCTTGTCGGACCTCATCTCCTCGATGTCCAAGATCGCCAGCCTGCCACCCGAGTTTGCTCCCAAAGCAAAAGCCAAGAACTGGTACAGCCGCCTGTACCAGCAGCCGGCCAGCTACGAGCTGTCGGAGGACGAGGTGCGGCAGCTGCTGTTCGACCTCGAGTCCAGCTACAACGAATTCATATCGACCATTAAGTAGCTGCTGGGCATGCAGGCTGAGGGCCCACCTAGCAGCTGCATTTTGTTGGCGCTCTCGCCGGTTTTGGTTGCGCTGAAAATATGCGCAGGGCGATCAGAGCAGCTGCTGTGCAGCCCGCTGTAATTTACTCGAGTGATACCCTTGCTTCATAGTCAGTAGTCAGCACAACCTGCCTGTGTCATGAAGATGGGTAGCATGTAGTCCCGGCCTCCCCCAGCCCGCCTTCAACAACAACCGCCGCTACGACTACGGCCCTTTGCCTCACCGTCGCCGGGGACTCCTCTGCACACACACGGACACGCACTGATGGTCTTTGTCCCTTGGCTACACCTTGCTGTGGCCTGAACTCAGATCCCTTTGCTGCTCTGATCACCTCGCCTTCGCGCTCAGGTGATTTTGTGATACGAGTCCCGGTGGAACGGGTACGGGCAGGGATACCCCACTCGCTTTGTGCACTCCACTGCTTGCCGCACACTTGTTCCTTTGATCCCCGGTGAGACGGTGACGGCCGACTACGACTCCAAGGTAGTTGAGGTATACTGCTATGTAGTCGTACATATCTACTTCACCTTGCTGTACATGGTATAACCGGGTCACTGAGTCATCATGTGTCAGTTGGGGCTGGTTGGGGGCTGAGGTCACGCGCAATGCACATCTACCATTGCGTTGATAGTTAGGCACCGATTTATAATACGCATAAGATTGTCAGCACTGCATGTGATGCCGCTGTCAGCGATTATTGCGATGCTCGCGGGCCTGGCAGCCATGCTGGCCGTCCGTGTGCTGGTATTGTTGATCTTCAGACATGGAAGGCCGCTGAAAAGCGGCGCCGGACCTGTGAAGACAATGGTGGTGCTGGGATCAGGTGCAGCGCAGCAGCTGCTTTCGCATCGTTCCCCGCCGCTCGCTCTGCGTGCGCTTTACGCAGCTTGCCCTTCCGCAGCTTAGCCTTGACAGCCCTGAATACGCAGTAGCCACCACACATCACAGGCGGCCACACCGCGGAGATGCTGATGATGGTGGAGCAGCTGGACAAGGCGCACTACTCGCCGCGCTGCTACGTCGTCGCCGCAACCGACCGCATGAGCGGCACCAAGGCGCTCACCAAGGAGCAGGCATGGGCAAGCAGCAGCAGCAGCAACAGCACCAGCAGCGGCAGCAGCAAGGCGAGTGGTGGCTTGAGTAGTTTCGCATGTTGCAGGCGGTACAACCAGCCTACGGCGGCCAGTACCAGGGGTGCATTCTGTGGGTTGTGAGCACGAGCTCAACTAGGCAGACTGCCCCCATACCTGATGATTCGATACAGTCCAAAACAGCAACATGCAGACGCCCCAGGCCGCTGTGTCACCACCCGGCAGGCCCAAGGCCCCTTGCTGGAGGAAATCCCCCGCAGCCGCGAGGTGGGGCAGAGCTACCTCACATCCGTGGCCACCACCCTGTACTCCCTAGCCTTCGCAGCCTGGATCGTCCTCAAGCAGCGGCCGGCGCTGGTGGGCAGTGTTGGGTTGGCACATGGACATGCTGCGCGGCGACGGCCGCGTGGCCAGCTGCGGCGTGCCGGGACGCTTTGCGTTGCAGTTTGTGGTCATTGACTGAAACCTGGCAAGACTTGAACTCGCACCGCACCGCACTGCTCCGCGTCTGCTCTGCTGTGTTGCAGCTGCTGGTCAATGGACCTGGCACCTGCATCCCAGTGTGCGCGGCTGCGTTCCTGTTCAGGTGGGCGGCGGCAGGGCACGATTCCCCCTGCCACACACCCCTGCGACTGTGCTCGCCCCGGGTGTGCTTGCCCTGGAAGTGACCCTGACGCAAGCATCGGGAGGTAGTCAACGACGATCAGAAGATGGTGTATCCGGCTACCTTTGCGCTATTTGTTTGTGTAGCGAAATTTTGCTGCTGTGCCTGTGCTTCTGCCCCCCCGTAGGGCTCTGTTGTTGCTGGACTGCCGCATCGTGTATGTAGAGAGCATCGCACGGGTGGAGCGGCTGTCGCTGAGCGGCAAGATCCTGCACGCGTCGCGCATGGCGGATCTACTGTTCGTGCAGTGGCCGGAGATGGCCAAACGCTACAAGGGGGCGACGTACGCCGGGCGTTTGTATTAACGACGCGCTGTGGCATCGCAGGGGAGATTTCATCAATTTTGTCGATTTATATTCATCTTTGTTTGGTCGTGTATATCGTGGCGCTTTGCGTGTGTTTGAGTTGCCCTCGTTTGACTGGGTGGGGCTCCTCGTCAACACCACCGATAATCAGAGCTATGGGACCATCCTGGTGGCCACGTGATGATGCTGTCGAGCAACAAGGTCACAGCCTAGGCCAGAGGCCAATGAAGATGTTGCATGATGTGAGGTCAGGTGGCCGATTGTCTATCGTCAGGGTGGATGGGACGCCCACTGCGTCATGTGTTGCGGCCTGGTGTGGTTTTTTGGACAGGCTTCAAATCGCCCTGAAAGTGTGCGGCACATCACCCGAACAACAGCGTGTGGTATCATGTTGGCGTACGCATGGAGCCTGTGCGCAGCACGGAACGACGGGATAAAGCCTGTTGCAGCTCACAGCGAGCCAGTCGACTCATCCACTGCAGCAGCTGCTCGCTCACTCCCTGCTGTGAGTGACGTAGGACGGGTCATCAAACTCTCGTATGATAGAGTGGACAACCAACGACATTTGCATGTGCTCTGTGTCAACAGCTCCTAAACGAAGGCTACGTGGAGGGTTCCTAAGCGGAAGCACTCGGTTCGTGCACTGGTGAGGCAGCACGTGAGGCGCGGGGAGGCTGTATACTCAGTCAAGCAGTGACACATTCTATCATCATCTTCATCTCGTGCCTCTGCCCCGATACAGATATCCACAGGCAAGCATGCATTGTTCACCAGCGAGTTTGCTGTCGGGACGGGCGCTTGGTGAATGTGCTCGCTGTATTGAATGCTTGGACGCAGCATGCAAGCCTACTGTAGCCTTGTTGTCAGACCCCGCGCCCGCCGCGCCCGCTGCTCGCGCAGCAGGCCCCGCTCGCCCGCGCCGTGGGCCCAGCAGCAATGGCCGTGATTCCTGCACGTGAGCTGTTCATCGACGGCACCTGGGTCGCGCCCTCCACGGGGCGATACCTGGACGTTGTCAACCCCGCAACGGAGGAGGTCATTGGCCGCATCGCCGCCGGCGCGGCGCCGGACGTCAACGCCGCGGTCGCCGCGGCGACGGCGGCGCACAAGCGCGGGTCGTGGGGCAAGCTGACCGGCAAGCAGCGCGCTGAGACGCTGCGCGCGATCGCGCAGAAGGTGGGCGCGCGGCCGCGCTGCCGACGCGACGCGCTTGCAGCGTGGGGGCCGGCCTGACGGCGCTCCCGCTGCCTCCGGCTGCCGCGGCGCTGGCGGGCGCGGCGTCGTCGTGGATGCGGTAGCTGGGTGCCGAATGGCGGGGCAGCGGTAAAATGTCTTGAGGTGATAGCACGCAAGCAGCGGCCCTCATCAATGCCGCGGCCGATGTGCTGCCTGGCCCCTCATCACCCGCTGACCCACCCCCCCAGATCAAGGACCACAAGAGTGATCTGGCGCGGTGGGAAACCTTGGACATGGGGAAGCCGATTGACGAGGCGGAGTGGGACATGGTAGGCGACGGGATGGGGAAGGGCGCGGCGGGGCGCGAGTTGCAGCTGCACGTAAAATGGGCGGTTTGACGCAAGAAGACCGCGCCATTCAGGAGCGGAGTTCTGCTCCGCACAGCGGAATATGTGTGCACAGAACATCAGTCAGAATGCGTCAGGGAACATGAGGGAAGGGGTGGTGGCCGGCTGCCGTCGGAACCTCAAGATCGCAGCATGTTGTGCGCCCCTCGGCGCCCCACCCACCCCAGCTGCCCGCGCCATCTGCGCCCCGCCGGCGCCCGTCTGCCTGCAACCCCAGGATGACGTCGCCGGCTGCTTCGAGTACTACGCCGGCCTGGCTGAGAAGCTTGACGCGCGGCAGTACTCCCCCATTGATGTGGGCATGGACGAGTTCAGCGTCAAGGTGGGCTGG
>NW_014012590.1:12704-14026 GCF_000611645.1 Monoraphidium neglectum
GGGGGGGGGGGGGTCTTGCAAGCAGCCGGGGCAGCGGGGGTTGTCGGAGGGTTTGTTTGCTGCGGGACGCCGCGAGTGGTGGCTGTTGTCAAGCGGGCAGGGTGTCTCGGAGTCATCAGGAAAATGACGGGCTCAGCATGCGGCACCTGCCTTGACGCCGGCGGGAGGGTGGGATGGGGTGGTTGAGAGGCTGCGACACGGGAAGGACCAGGGATGATGTTGACGTCTTTGGTGGAGGGGAGCAGGACGTGTGTTTGCAGCGAGCTCAGCAGCTGCAGTGAGCAGTAAGCGAGCCGGCCCTCCCCGTCATCCAGAAGCTGCGCCCCCTGCAACCCAGGCAATCCCGCACGCCCCTCCATCACGCCCCAAGCGCTCCCTCACTCCTCCCGGCAGGTCCGCCGCGAGCCCCTGGGTGTGGTGGGGCTGGTGACGCCCTGGAACTACCCCCTGCTCATGGCCGCGGTGGGCACGCCGACGCGGCGCGCGCCAGGGCCACCGCTTGCACGCTCTGCCCTGGAGTGGCAGCAGCGTTGAATCCGTGCCAAACTGCCCTGCAGCCGCCGCCCGCGGCGGTCCGAGGGTTCTGCACTCCTTGACGGGCCGCTGGGCACCTGCTGCCCGTCCACCCACCTCTGCCACCCATCCGGCACCCACCCCTCCATTGCAGTGGAAGGTGGCCCCCGCGCTGGCCGCGGGCTGCTGCTGCGTGCTCAAGCCGAGCGAGGTGGCCAGCGTCACCTGCCTGGAGCTGGCCGGGCTCGCCTCCGACGCGGGGCTGCCGCCGGGCGTGCTCAACGTGGTCACGGGGCTGGGCCAGGAGGCGGGGGCGCCGCTCTGGTGCGCGGCGCGGCGGGCAGCGCCGCTGTGGAGTGGGACGGGGAAGGGCCGCGCCTGTGTGCGGGGGTCTTTGCTCCCGCATCCGCACTCCCAGCTTGCGCGGTGGCGCCCTTTGCAGGGCCTCCTGACTTTGCAGCCTCGAACTCAGTCCGCACACTAGCACGATTGGATGACGCCACCTGCTTCATCCGCTCTATCGCCTTCCCAACTGCTGTCTCCGCGCGACTGCCTTGCAGCTCCCACCCCGGTGTCGCCAAGCTGGCGTTCACAGGCAGCACCGCCACCGGCCGCAGCGTTGCGCTGGCGGCGGCCACCAACCTGCGGCCCGCGACGTGCGAGCTGGGGGGAAAGAGCGCCCTCATCATATTTGAGGACGCTGACCTGGACAAGGCGGTGGAGTGGGTCATGTTTGGGGCCTTCTGGACCAACGGTGAGGATTACATGTGTGCTCTTGTAGGTGCAAGCGTGTGTGCGCGTGTATGTGT
>NW_014012590.1:14374-18284 GCF_000611645.1 Monoraphidium neglectum
GTGCGCGCGAGTGAGTGGGCGCAGGTGTGGTTGGGTGGGCGGGTCAGCGGGTGTATGGGTGGGCGCGCGGGTGTGTGTGGGATTTTCTGGAAGTACAGGCACCGGCCGTAGACAGCCGCACACGCTTGCCGCATCCCCGCGCCTCTGCTGACCCCGCCTCTCACCTGTGAATCCGCGACCACGCGAACATCCAGGCCAGATCTGCAGCAGCACGAGCCGCATCCTGGTGCACTCGTCCATCGCCGCGGACTTTTACGGCAAGCTCAAGGCGCGGGCTCAGTCCATCAGGGTGGGGGACCCCCTGGAGCCCGGCTGCAGGCTGGGGCCGGTTGTCAGCGAGGCCCAATACAGGCGCGTCAGCAGCTACGTGCAGGTGAGCCGCTGTCTGTGTGTGTGTGTGTATGTAAGTGTGTGCTGCGGTTGTGGGTAGTACTTGTCAATGGCCCCATGCACCCACCATGATGGCAGAAATAAGATGACGATATTGAGGATATGTGGGGTAGTGCCTGCACCCTGGCGGCCTGCTGAGTGCACCACTGCCTGTCAGCTGTTGTCCTGCACCCTGCTCCCACGCTCACTCATTTCTGCCTCCACACCCTCTCTCATACTCTCCACCTTCCGACACGTGGATAAATCGGCCCTTGCGTGACGCCCCTGCAGGCCGGCATCGACGACGGCGCCACGCTGCTGACGGGCGGCAAGCGGCCCGCGGTGTGCCCTCGCGGCTTCTACCTCGAGCCCACCGTGTTCATCAACGTGCGGCCCCACATGCGCATCTGGAAGGAGGAGATCTTCGGCCCTGTCCTGTCAGGTCAGAGGGTTCAAGGGTCAATGCTTCGCCCCGCATCACACACCTGCATCATTAACCCGGTGGCTGTGGGGGTTGTGTTCTGGCTTGAAATCAGCTTGCGGCGGCGACCTTGCTCCTGCAGGCTGCTCGACTTGATTCATTTGGCTCTGCCGACGGACGTGTCTCGCACCATCTCCCAACATGCCATCGCGAGTCCTCCCCTCCTCTGACTCTTGAACACACATGTACTGATATGGATGCACATATACACACATGCACATACTTTCATACTCACGTGTGAACACACACACACACACACGCATACACACACTCACAATCACACCGCAAGCGCACATGCACTCACGCACGCACGTGCGCATCCAAACTCTCCCCCTCCCTTTCTTCCCCATACTGCAGTGTCGACCTTTGAGACCGAGGCAGAGGCTGTCGAGAGCGCCAACGACAGCGAGTTTGGCCTGGCCGGGGCCGTCATCAGCGCCGACGAGGAGCGCTGCAAGAGGGTGGCTGAGGCGCTGGAGGCCGGCATCGTGTGGGTCAACTGCAGCCAGCCCTGCTTCTGCCAGGTGGGCGCGGGGGGCACGGCGTTCATGTGAAGTTGCACGACATATTGACGACACCCGTGCAGATGCGGCTGCCCAAGCCGGCCCTCGCGGGGGCCCATTGCTCTGAAGTGCATGCAACGGCTGTTAGTGCACTTGGCACATGTTTTGGGGCATCAAAATCGCCCTTGGCAGTCGCGCGCGTCTCGTCGACACAACGTTTTTGACACACACCTCGTCAACGCACGCACTCATCCGCACTCTCGTCGCCCCCGCCGTCGAAGGCCCCTTGGGGCGGCATCAAAAACAGCGGCTTTGGGCGCGAGCTGGGGGAGTGGGGGCTGGAGAATTACCTGAGTGTGAAGCAGGTGACCACCTACGTGTCGCCCAACCCCTGGGACTGGTACAGCCCGCCCAGCAAGCTGTGAGCTGCGATCTGCTGGGCGCGCAGGGCGAGAGGACGCCCGGAGGCAGCTCCTCAAGGGGCCGGCGGCCGGCGACCGGCGGCGGCGGCGCGCTCACGCGGGGCAGGGGCGCTGTGCCCCGCACGTAGGGAGGGCGGCGGGGGTGGTTTACCGGGCTGCAGCCAAGTGCATGGCGTCGCGGCCTGAGCAGGGGGATATGTATGCGTGTGTCTTTGTATGTTTACTTTCTCGCGTGCGGCCGGCTACGGGGGTTGCGTCTACTTCAGGGCTGCAGAGCTCGGAGCAAGCCGCGCCCCTGCTGGCTGCTGTAACTGCCATCTCGTGTCATCGCTGGCGAGAGCTGACACCAGCTGGCCGCCCTGTTCAGGTGACCGCGCTTTAGCCAATGCGCATCCTCCAGTTGCAACGTCACAGACCACTCCAAAGCTTGTCTCCCCTGACCGTACATCCTCAATTACGCGTGCGTGGAACCAGTGTGGCCGCGGGTGCCCGTGACGCCGGCGTTACAAATACAGGAGCAGCCCGCTGATTGGGGCCGCCGTCCAGCAGCTCTGGCACCCGGCCACGGGCCAAGGGGCGGGCTGTCCCAAATCCACCCCTGAGGCAGTCAAAAACGCGTCTCTTTGAAATCGGACCAGAAAGAGAGCATAGCGGAAGAGCAACCCTGCTACTCCCCAAAATTCGGCTCGTCGCAGTCACCAGGAGGGTGGTAGGAAGGGGAAGGGGTCCCCGTTTGCAGCGTGCTTGCCGAGAAGAGTGCCGCCGCTCTCGCATGAGGCTCAGAAAGCCCCCCCACATTACGCCAATCACGTTTGTGGTGCGGTGTGCAGGAAGCACACGCGGCGCGCGATACACACGATTCGCGCCGCCGCTCACGTCGTACCAATCAGCAAAACAAGAAGCCTCCGCACGCGAGTGTTGAAGATGGTGGAATGTATGTTGTGTGATTGCTGTTTTCTCTCTGCTGGACAGTGTTGTTGCGTCCGCGCTTCTCACTCCACGCCGGCCTTGCTGTGTCCCGGCACGCTGTACACTCACGCAGGGCAGGGCACCGCGCAAAAGGGCGCGTGCCTGCCCACCCTGACAATTTCCAAGAACACAACAGTCCACTACAAAGCGCCACACCCCACTATGCGCAGCTATGCAGCCAACCGGCGCTCGCTTGTGTTGCGCCCCAAAACCAACAAACGGCTGCTCAGGGGTCCGTCGCGGGAGCGGGTGCGCTGACACCTCGCCAGCGTGCCGGGGTGCCTTCCAACGCCCGCAGGTGCCGTGAGCAACCGCCAGGCCCACAAGTGTGCGCACGAACAGGCCCAGAAAACACGACAGGTGCGGCCCACAGAGCGGGCGACAAGGGCGCAAAGACGGCGCCGCGTTCATGCCGTCGCCGCGGTGGCGGAGGGAGTGTGCGTGTGGGAGATGGCTGCTGGCGCCGACTCGGGCTCCTCCTCGGCTGCCGCCGCTGGCGTTTCATCTGCCCTCTCCCCCTCAGCGGCGGCCGTGCTTTCGGCCCCAGCCTCGGCCGCAGCATCTCCACTGGCCAACTCAGGCGGACCTGCCTCGGCCCCCGCCGCCTCTAGCGCGGCCGCCTCTGGCGCCGCCGCCTCTGGCGCCGCCGCCTCTGAAGCCGTTGCGTCTGGCGCCGCCGCCTCTGGCGCCGCCGTCCCCGCCGGCCCCGCCGCTGCACCCTCAGGGGCCGAACGCGCAGCGCCGTCACTGGTTGTGCGGAGCAGCGCCCGCACGTTCCCGAGGACGGCCGCAGCGGACGGCGCGGCGGCCCCCACTGCCGCACCTGCGCTGCCGCCGTCGGCGCTCGCGCGCGCGCTGCCCGGCGACCGCAGCGACAGCCGCCGCGGCAGCTGCTCGGCAGCCGCCGCCGCCGCACCAGCCGGCGCAGCGGCCGCTGCGCCGTCGCCGCCTGCGGCGTCCTCCGCTGCATCCCGGGGGGCAGAGGCCGCGTTGAGTGTGATGCGGCAGCCGCCTGTGGCGCTGGGCACCCGCTTGTGGGGCGCCCCGTCCCGCTGGGCCCACGCAACGCGGGGGCTGCTCGACGCCCCAGAGTCAACAGACGCCCGCGGCCACACCCGCCCGGCGTCCCCATCGGCGGCGGCGCCGGCCGCGAGCGCGGGCGCGAC
>NW_014012589.1:0-12566 GCF_000611645.1 Monoraphidium neglectum
CCTGTGACGTCATCTTCATGAGGCTGCTGAGCTCGTCCACCGCGGCCATGGGGCTCCCCCCAGACGTCAGTGCCCCCGTAATCCGCGGCATCCTCGGCAGCAGGCTGGCCGCTTGTACCTCCGCAGGGCCGCCGCCGCTCGGCGGCCCCTGCCCCGCGCCGGCCCCGCCGCCGCCCCTGGCCACCGTGGACCACTGGCTGTTTGGCGCCAAGCTCTGGAGGGACGACAAAGGGGAGCCGACGGTCATGGGGACGCCGCCCAGCCCGGACTGGTAGGCGCCCAGTCCGTAGCCCGACCGGACTGCCTGCTGCCCCGCCGCCGGTTGCTGCATGTACTGGCCGCCCGGCCCGATTGCGGCCGCGGCCATGCCGTCGGGGCCGCCGGCGGCGGTCGTACCGAACGGGAGGGGCAGCATCTGCGGCGGCGCCGGCGCGACGCGCCTGATGATAGTCGCGGCCGGCGGCATCGTCCAGCCGCCAGGCACCTGGGCGGCGACCGGCTGGTACGCCATCACCATTGGTGGCGGCGGCGGCGGCGGCGCCGGCGGTGGCGGCGACGGCGGGGGGGGCGGCGGCGGCGGGGACGGCGGCGGAGGCGGCGGGCTCGGCCACGCGATGTGAATGTCGGCGGCCGCGCTGCCCTCGCCGCCCATGCTGTCCTTTACTACCAAAGCTGCCCGGTAATCGCCCGGCGTGCTGATGCTGAACGACGGCGCGGCGTCGCTGAACACGGCCAGCGCGTCCGAGGATCCCGCCTTTGAGATCGTCCAAGAGAATGTCATCGGGTCGCCGTCGGAGTCCGCAGTCTTGGAGCCGGTGATCTGGACCGGCTGACCTGGCGCGGCGGAGTAAGGGCCGCCCGCGTTGGCGTCTGGCGGACTGTTGACCTGGACAGACAGAAGCTTTTGGGTCGAGTGTGTGCCGCCGCCGCCAAAACCTTGGACTTGCAGGCTGATAAGGTAATCCCCCGGCGGGAACTCATGCTCAAATTCCGCGGGCTGCCCCTGGGCTGGCAGTCCGAGGTCGATCTGCTGCATGTAGGGCTTAGTCTGAGTGACGCTCCACTGGAAGCTGCCCGCGTTGAGGCTGCTCGCGCCGCTGACAGCCACCAGCGGCGACTCCCCCGCACGCGCGCGCACAACGCCGCCGTTAGGCAGCGTGATCGTCGCGCGCGGGCGCGCCGACGGCGGCGGCGCCGCGTACAGCGCCGCGGCGGCAGCCTCAGGGTCCCCTGAGAAGACGCTGCTCACGGTCACCATGCCGCCCCCCGGCCCCGCCGACGACGGCAGCGCCGGCGCGACCTCCAGCCGCGCCGCCGCCCGCGCCGTCGCGCCGCGCGCGTCCCACGTGGTCAGCGCGGCCGTGTAGCTCCCGGCGCCGGGCGCCTTGAGCGTCGGCGCGAGGCCCTCGGCCTTTGCGACAACGAGGTTCGGCTTTCCCAAGGGCGTGACGCGCCAGACGCTCGCCACGATCGGGACGAACGCGATCGCTGACGAGGCAGTGCCCGCCAGGTTCAGGTCGCCGCCGGCAAACTGCTCGGGGGCGGTTCGTTATCCGGTTGTGGACTGGTGAACGCCAGGGTCAGCGGTCTGTGCAGGCAGACGCTTCGACCCGCGAGCACGAAGTGTTCTTCAGGCTTCCCCTATTTCCAAGCAGCTGCGATGCATTCTGGCACCAAGGAGGCGACCGCTGCCCAGCCGTCCACTCACCACCCCCGCCCCGCAGCACCCCTCGAGATTTGCAGGCCGACGCGTCCGCCAAGCAGCCCATGCCGACGTCGCCCGCCCTGATAGGCACACTAGCAGCCCCCAGCCGCCACCCACCAGCCCCTGCTGCCGCTACCCGCCCCAGGCACCAGCGGGACGTTGTTTTTTTCCAGTGCACATCTGCTCACCGAGTTGTAAGGGCCCCCAGCGTCCACCACCGGCGGCGGCGTCAGCACGAGGGACCCTGTTTTCAAAAGGATGGCCGAGTCAACGTTCGGGTCCCCCGCGTCGGCCACGCCAATGCGCAGGGTATAGGCGCCGCCTGCCTGGACGGGGTAGCCGCTGGAGGGCAGCAGCTGCAAGGGGCACGGGTGTGTGTGTGTGTGTGTGTGTGAGAGAGAGAGAGAGAGAGAGAGAGAGTGTGTGTGTGTGTGTGTGTGTGTGTGTGTGTGTGTGCGCGTGCGCGTGCGTGCGTGGGAGTAGGCAGAGGCGGCTGCCGGGGTTCAGGGGCGGGTGAAGAGGCGGTCATCATATCAGGCAGGACGGCGCGGCTGGGACAGGCGCTTCGCCCGGGGAACCAGCATGTGCCAGCGGCCGGCTGCGGACATCGCGTAATCACCAATCAGCAGTCTACGCCTGCTGCATCGCGTGCCCTTCCTGCCACCACCAGGCTCGTTGTCCGTCGCCGGCGCTCCCACCCCTTCCCTGTGCCCCCCCCTGCAGCCCCGCGCCCGCCTCTGCGAACAGCGCAGCCCCCCAGGGCCGGGGCTGGGGGCTCCAAACAGCTCACCTGGGTGAACCCATCGAGCGCCGTCGCTAGCGGGGACCCGCCACCGCCCGCGCTCGGCCCGTTGTCGTAAAACTCAACCTGCGGCGGCGGCCGCGCGCCGGCGCCCAGCAGGCTGCCGCCGCCGGGCAGCAGCGCGAGGCTCGTGGCTGTCGAGCTTCCGACCGGCCGGATGTGGAATACGATCGGGTCCGGGCGCCGGCTGCCGCCGCGGCCGTCGAATTCGTCGGATCCGAAGATGTAGCTGAGGGACAGCTGGGAATTTGGGGGGGCGCTGGGCAGCACCTGGATGTCTAATTCCAGGACAGCTGCATCGTAGCTTCCCGGCGGGAAGCCGCTGTCCGGCCCCGCCGGCGCCCCGAACGCCGTCGACGCGCCGCCGCCGGCGTTCAAGTCCGCGGCCGCGGCCGCGGCGGCGCCGCTGCTGAGGACGACCGCGCCGGTCATGACCGCGCTGAGGGCGTTGGCCTGGGAGAAGGCGGCGAGGCCGAGCGCGCGGCAGGCGCCGCTGTAGCGGGCGGCGGTCAGCTGCACCTGGGGGTCCCCAGGAAGCTGCGCGGCAATCGCCGCAACCGCCGCGCCGTCAACGGCGTCGGGGTTGCCGGCGGCGCCGCCGCAGGTGTCGATCACCGCGGTCGCCGCGGGGCCGGGGATGCCAGCCGCGGCGCCGGACGGCCCCTGCTGCAGGCGCCGCCGCTCCTGCTCGCTGCTGCTGGTGCTGTTGCTGCTGATGCTGACATTTTCCTGGGCCCTATGCTGCTGTGCTCGGGGCAGGCGGCCCCAAAGGGACAGCTTTTGCCCGTGCTGCGGGGTGCTGTGTGCGGCAAGCGCAACCAGCGGCGCGAGCGCGCTGCTGTCGGCGCCGATTGCACCGGTCGTGCCGTCCGCGCTTGTGCTGGCTTCAAATTCGGAAATATCCGCGTCAACAAAGCCTGATGCGATTATGATTGGTGACAGCAGCAGGAGCTGCAGCACCAGCACCAGCAGCCCGGTCTTTGGGCTGGGCTGAGCTCTCATCTCCGAGCCCCCCTCGTCATTATTTACGTGCTACGACTGGGCATATGAGCTGCCCTCATCAGCGGTGGACACGCGCGCACTCGGGCTCGCGATGAGGGCGCGGGGACGGTTTCAAGGTCGGTTGGAGCGAACAGAGACGCTGCATACGCGTTAACGAGATAGGCACTCGAAGTGTTTACCAGCTAGAGCTTGGCTCCGTTGATCGTGATGCATCACGCCGATGTCCCCCCATGGCTAATGTCCGCCCTTCCTGACGTGTGCACACGTGCCGTACCGTGAACACCTCCGCCCCGCCCTGCCAGCCGGCCATGATGCTGTGTGTCAGCAGCCGTGTTGCGTGCTAATTACACGCACAGGTCGCTTTCCCGTCATACGTGGGTACCTGGGCGCAGCCAAGGACTCGCTCCGCGCCTTCAACCCCTGAGGACTCGCCCCGTCGGGGAACGCATCGCAGAACGGCGCATCAGCGCCGCGGCCCCGCCGCCGCAGGCGCCGCGGCCTAGCTGCGCCGCGCCTTCAAGACGGCGTCCAAAATGGCCTCCAGGAACATGGCGGCCCCAACAGTGAAGATCAGCGCCGACAGCGCTACGCGCGCCGCGCGCCGCCACTGCGAGACGCTTGCGCCGCCCTCGGCTGCCTCCCCCTCTGCAGAGCCTCCCGCGGGCGGCTGCGGCCACTGCTCCCCCACAGCCCCCAGGCCACCCACGCCCCGCGGTCCCTGAGGGCTACCCGCCAGCCCCTGCCCCTCGGCTTCACCCCACTCCCCCTCGCTGCCGCCGCCGCCGCGCCGCCGGCCCCGCGCCTTCCGGCCCGCCCCGCCGCCGCGCCATGGCGCGGCCGCCGCGGCGGACCGCTCTGCGGCTACGATCAGCAGCGCGGGCACGAGCCACGCCTGCGTCGTCGTCGCAGTCGCGCCCACGAGCGAGAGCGCGTCCCAGATCGTCGGCAGAAAAACAGCCGTCACATAGACTGAGAACTCGAGCCCGAGGGTCATCGGAAGCCAGCGCGGCGCAAGGGCGTCGTGGCTGCCTAAGAGTACCTCCGCCAGCACGTGGCGTGCCTGCGGGTATGCGTACGCACATGCATATGCGTGAGAGAGAGAGAGAGAGAGTGTGTGTGTGTGTGTGTGTGTGTGTGTGTGTGTGTGTGAGCAAAAGTGCGCGTGCATGCGAGCGCGTGCACGATGGAGTTTGCGTGTCCCTGGGTGAGCTTGGTACGAGCATGCATGCACTCATGCATAATTTCGTGTCCACCAGAAGGCAGGATCAGAGCAAGGCCATTACAACCGCGCGCAACGCGGCGGGCTGGATGCATCAGCTCCTTTGCGGCGAACGCTGCGATGCGGCGGCGCCGGCAGTGGCAAGTCTTGTTCTCACCGGGAACAGTAGCAGCACGAATGACCCAGTGAGTGACAGAAGGTAGCCAATCCTCACAGTCAGCGCCGCCGCGTGAGCGGGCGCGACGCCGCCGAGCAGCGGCGCCATGCGGACGACGCTGATGTCAGCGAGGACGTCATCGTGCAGGGAGGCCCCAAAAACGAGGCACGAGCAGCTGCCGTTTGCGGGTGTTGGGGAGGGGGACCGGCGTGGAAGAAAAGAAGCACGGAGATACGGCAGGTGTTACGGGAAGGGAGGGATGTGCCGTGCAGGTGCGCATGCGAAGGCGCAAGGCAAACAAGGTGTCTGGCAGGGGCAGGTGCTGGGGTGGTCGCTTCGGGCGTTTCAGAGGGAACGGGCGCGCAGCAAACACAGGATTTTCCAGAGGCAACCGCTTGGAGGATGAGGGATGAAACAGACGCTTTGAAGACAGCGCACAGTGTGAGGCCGGGTAGAGCAAGCAAACAGGGGAGACTGGCAGGACAGGGCAGGCGGCGGCGGCAGGTCGGGGGGTCCGCCGGCGCGGTGGCCGCGCCGCTCACATGGCGATGACGTAATATAGGATGCCCGCGACGCTCAGAGACGTCGCCACCATCTTCTGGGCGCGCGCCGTGCTGTATGGCCGCAGGGACGGCAGCAGGGGGAACAGAGACTGGCAAGGAAAACGTGGAGCGGCGGGCCGACGGCGCGCAGGGGGTGACGTGAGGGTCGGAGGGCCGTCGGCGCACGCGGAAGGCGGCCGGCAGGACGCGCCCGCAGCAGAGCGCGCCCTCAACGGATGCAGGGAGGGCAGCCAGGGAAGGGGGTGTCGGGGCGCGTGCGGGGGTGTGCAACGCGTCTGCCGGCGGCTGCCACGCCCGGCCTGGCCTGGTGGCCCGTGCGGCGCCCTCTCACCTGGTGGCCTGTTTTCAGGTCGAAATCGGTGCGGAACGACAGTTTAGTAGGGGAAGGGCGCAGAGGGGTGGCGGATTGCATTGTGTGTTTTGGCGAGTCCAGGGTTTAAGCGGGCGCGGGTGTCGGGGTGACACCCTCCCTCCCCAAGACAGCGAAAGCCGAGAAGCAGGCATCCCACTCTGACAGCCCCTATGCACTGGCGAGCTGCACTGCTGCTGGTGCCCTCAAACAGCTGGATGCCAGGCGCCCATCCCCGAGGTTGCATGGCGGGGGTGGGCAATCCAGGATACCCACACGCGAAACAGTTGAGGATGATGGGCACAGTCGACGCCAGGCACAGCGCCGCCCCTGCAAAGGCATCGGCACGGCGCACAGGGGCTCGCAATCAAGAGAGGGCGTGGCAAATAGGGAGCATGGGCGGCACTCAAGATTCTGTAATGTCCCCTCGATAGCGCCAGCTGGCGGAAATCCCCTCCGGGAATTTCAGCCCCCGCGCCCCGCCTCACCCAGCGCCCCGCCGCGCGCCGCCACCAGCCCTTTCCAGTGCGGCCACAGCGGCAGCGGCTGCGCCTCGCCGCTGGCGCGCGCCGCCGCGGCCAGGGTGACCATCAGGATGGCGAGGACACCGTTTGACCCGACGCCGACAATGTTGACTGCCGCAAGACCATCCATGCTCCGCAGGCTGCGCATGGATGGCGGCAAAATGATGTAGATTTATTGCACCAACAAGCAACTTCGCAATTGCAGGATGTAGGTAAGAATTCAGTGGGTGACGGGCAGGGTAGACAGCTGCCTGGTGCAGCGGCCGCAACAGCAGTATGCACGACTGGCCTGAAAAGAAGCTGGAAGCTTTGCAACGTGCACAATCCTTTTGTATACAGCCGCCAGCGTGACAGCGGCGCAGCTGTCCCCCTCCCGTTTGGATACACACACCTGCCGAGCGGCAGCAGCACGCACAGGCTCAGCACGCCCAGCACGAGCGGCCGCGACGCCGCGGGGCCGCTGGCGAGGCCGGTGAGCTCCCTGATCAGGCCGTGGAATTCTGGGGGTTCTCCGATAAGGATGTCGCCAATCACCACGAGGAACACGACCTGCATGACCCAGCACCTGCAGGCCCGGGGAGGGGGCCCGCGCGGAGACGGCGGGAAGCATGGGCGGGCAGGCGGGCGGCGGCGCGAGGGAGGCTGCTGGGGCCGCGCGTGGCAGCGGGGTGCTTAGGTCGGGGTGCTCCAAACCGCGAGCTGCGTCAGCTCAGTCAGGTGCGCTCCCTCCCTGTCCCTCGACACCCCTCCCTGCCCGCAGCGGCCGCGCCGCCGCTGCCGCTGCCGCCGCTGCGCCGCCGCGGACCCCGGCCCCTCACGTGACGAAGACGCTGAGCTGGAGGCACCCCTCCGCGCGCGCCCCCAGGGTGCGGTTGACGAGGGCCGCATAGGACTTGGTTCCTAAAGCGTCGGAGCCCGCTATGAGGCCGCGCGCGAGCGTGAAATAAGTGAGGAGTCCAATGGCCAGGATGAGTAATGAGCCTGGCACGAGTCCGAGGAGGTACATCGCCTGTACAGGTGCGCCAGGGAGGGGTTGACAAAACTCAGACGATTCGTGGGTCACACAGATTTGCGTGGACATGAGAGGGATGGAGTGTGTGTGTGCAAGCACGTGTGTGTGTGTGTGTGTGTGTGCCCTTGTGCCCGTGCATGTATGTATGTGTGCACATGTGTCTGTACATGTGTATGAGTGTGTTGCATTTTTGTGAGGGCGTGTTGTTCTTGCAGGCATTTTGGCGGTTGGGCGAGTCAGTGACGCCCTGATGCCTGCCGCAGCACCCCGAGAAGTGTGCAGCCGCTGCCGGCATGACCACTATGCCGCTGTCACAACTTGGACTTCAGATGCGGCCATCGCTCAAACCCTCGGGACACGCAGCCCACCTTTGGCATCGCCATCATGCCAGCGCCAAGAATAACCTGCGCAAGCCCACGCGCACGCACTCACGGTTGTCAGTTGCAAAAGCAGGTGCATGGACACGTGTATTGGAGAGTCAAACCGGTTTCGAGCCGTGGGGCCGAGAGCTGGGAGGAGGCTAGCAGTGCATGCACCACGTGCCCGCCCTTGCAAGTGGGGGTCCCAGGCGCATGGAGGGTAGGCCCTGGGGGCCAACGAGTGCGACCAGCGTGGACGACTCGGCGAGCTGCATGCATTTGATCACTTGCAGTTGCGTTGAGCCCGCCACCTGAGGGCTTGGGGTACCATGGATTGTCACCCATTAGTCACATAATAAGCACCTTTGAGAGATTGAACACGACCACGCCAAACGTGTCCCGCCGGCCGTCTGGCGTCGCCCCCTCCGCGCCGCTCCCGCCGCCGCCGCCGCCGCCGCGTCGCTGGCCTGCGCCCTCCTCCTCCTCTATCACAACTGAAACACGCGGGCTGCGGCCCGGGGGCGCGGCATCCTCGATGCCGTCGTCCGCCGCCGCCGCGGGCGTGACTGGGCTGATGCGCGGGAGCAGCGGGTCCCGCAGCATCGCGGGGCTGGCCCCCCACAGCCTGCCAGCCGAGGATTCCGCCTGGCCAAGTGCTCGGCGCTCAGGGTTCTGAGCTGCTGTCCTTCAGTCCTATGCGTTGCAGGCTGCGTGCGGCGCGCGGCGGAGGCTGCGGGCGTGGCGGCGCAGCAGCGCAGGGGGGACGCGCACATTGCAATGGGGTTGCGCGGCCTGCGCGAGGCAACACGACTGTGCGCCAAAGCGCGCATCAAAACCAGAGGCAGCAGCACACTCAAACGAGCCCCGCTGCGTTGCATGCAGTTGCATGTGAACCAATGTGCCATGGCAGAGCGGTGGGCTGATGCTGCTGTTCACCCAGCAGGCGCGTGCACCTTGCTGTTGATGAAAAGGCGCGCGTCGTCAGCACGCACTGCCCGCTCGAGTGCGGCGGCCGTGCACGGGGGCCGTCCAGCTCTGCAGATGTTGGCCTGTTGTATGATTTGAGTAGCACTTGTATCGGATTGCGTATGCCTAAGCAGCTGGGTCCCCGCTCGCAGAGGGGCTGTGGACCCGATCAGTGACTCGGTTGGGTTGGCCAACCAGCTTGGGGATACCTATGATCGGCTGAGATACAAGGGCAAAAGCTTGAGACTTTACCACTCTCGCTTTCGCAGGAGGGCAGGTAGGAAAGAGAACTTGGGAGCTACCTGGCCGCTTCTCACCTGACTTGCAATCCCTTAATATCCGACTTTCAAAGCCCGATATGGCTGCAAATTCGGTAAATTATTATTCTTGTGGTCGTTATCTGCAGCTTTCACCGTTCTTGGGGCTAGAGAAGTGGAGACCAGGGCGCAACGAGCAACTAGGCCCAGTGGGTGTGATGGCATGGCTCCCCGTCAGTCTCATTTCAAAGCTGACACCGACTCCTTCCAATGCATGAGACGGATACACCACAACGTATCAAATGTGGCCGCAAGCCGTTTGAGCATTGAATGAACCCACCTCCCATGTCACATGGCACATCGCAATGCCATGTGCCATATGACATGGGAGGTGGGTTTATTCAATGCTCGACCCGCCCATACACGCTAGCGGGGCCAGGTTTGCGAGGCCCGCCGTCACACACAAACACACACACACACACACACAATCACACACTCACACACACACACACACGCACACATACACACACACACTGCAATATCAATGATGCCTCGTGCTCTAGCTGCAGCACTTCAGCGCCTGCGCGCTTGGACGGCAGCGGCGCCCACATTCAGATTTACCTCGCCGCATGACGCGTGAGGGCAAGCCTACACCCGCCTCGCTGCCGGCGAGTACCTCAGGTGCAGGCAAGCTGCGTGGGAGCTCTCTTTCGCAATGTGGTGCGCTGCCGTTGACGCCGCCGCAATCAACTACTCTCTCGGCAGTTGCCCCCTGCCCGCATGCAAGTCGAAAATCGCGGTAGCGCACACATGGCCCATGCGCGGGTGTGGATTTCTGCGCCACATGCATATCAAGAATGTGCATATGTAGCAGCAGCACTGCTGCAGCCTTATGACAAGGCTCAACAATGCGCAGCCTGCAGAGCGACTCGTCACCTACGTTGCTGGGATCCTAAGCCGCCGCGCTGATGGCGGCGCCAACAATCTGCACGCGAGCTGAGGGGCTTGTTGAAGGGTTTGCGAGCTCCATACCGCGCGTGCACCAGCTGAGGACGCGTCCGATTACCCCGTGCTTCCCGGCTGCTGTCACACCACGAAGCACCCCGCACAACTGCGCGAATAACGCTCCTGATCGCTCGCACAGCAATTGTACACCAAACAAACAATAGATTCGACACTCCCGCAGCACTCAGACGCCCCATACACAGCAGCCATGCTGAGCCAGAGCATGTCCACCCGCACCGTGGCCAGGACCGCCAGCCGGCGGTCCGTGGTGGCCCGCGCCGCTGCCACCGGTACCAAGGATAAGATCAAGATCGGTATCAACGGTGAGGACCCCACGCGGGAGCCGACAGATCATCCCCGCCTCACGCGGGCGACCTTTCTGGTGGCACGCTCGGCTCCGCGCTTTTGACGACGAGCTCTCAGCGGCTTCGGCGCTCATCTTGCGCCCACTGTACATCAACGGCAGCCGCTGGCACGCAGTCCAGACATCCCGCAACACCCGTGCAACAACCCTGCGACGCCCTAGGAGCCCCTGGTCGCATGAAAGTCCTAGCATCATCCGGGGGTCATCATACACACCTAGGGCCCGTGATCCGCCGCCCTCACCACGAAACCGTCGCGCTGACGTCGCCGCGCTGACGCTGCCGCCGCCGCTGCCCCCTGCCGCGCGCTCGCCCCTCCCTCCGCCGCGCCCGCAGGCTTCGGCCGCATCGGCCGCCTGGTGCTGCGCACCACCCTCGACCGCGACGATGTCGAGGTCGTTGCGATTAACGACCCCTTCATCGAGGGGGAGTACATGGCATACATGTTCAAGTACGACTCGGTGCACGGCCGCTGGAACGGCGACGTGGAGGGCGACAAGAGCGGCGTCGTCATCGGCGGGCACAAGATCACCACCTTCACCGAGAAGTGAGCGCGGGGCCTGGGATCACGGCGCTCGGTGGCCTTGACGGGCTGGGGGCGGGGCGCCTGGCGTGCGCCTGACGGAGCGCTGGATCTGGTGACAGACCGGAGACGCGTGCGCCGACGCGCGGGCGGGCTCGGGCGGGGAGATGCCTTATTTCCAGAAGGCAGCAGTACGCCGCGGGTCTCCTCACTGAGAGCACAACCCCCGTACTAAGGGCCCTGGCGGGGCTAACGCCAGAAGCGGTACACGCCTTATCGGCCACTCTGCCCCACAGCACCATCTGACCCTGCCCCTGTGCGTCCTCGCCACCTGCCTGCCCTACAGGGATCCCGAGGCCATCAAGTGGGGTGAGGTTGGGGCTGACTACGTGGTCGAGGCCACCGGCGTCTTCACCACCGTTGACAAGGTGCGGCCCTAGCCCTGGGGCCCCATGGGGGTCACACGCACGAACCATCCAAAACCCCCGCTTCCGGCAAGCTCCACAACGCCTCCCACCGCTTCGGCTCGCATCCCCTGGTCTGGGCCGGGCTGGCGAGGGAGTGCAGCGGCGGCCGCCCGCGCGGCGAGTTGGCAAGCCGTGCTCCGCAACCTACCTGGAAACACCCCGTCAACCCCTGGCGCTGTCAGAGCAAGTCACTGCGATCCGCACACCAACCTCGCGGCCGGCGGCCCTTGCAGCCCACCACCACGGTGGATGCCTTGAACACGCAACTGCCCCCCCCCCCCCGCGCCCCAGGCCTCTGCCCACATCAAGGGCGGCGCCAAGAAGGTCATCATCAGCGCCCCCAGCGCCGACGCCCCCATGTTTGTGATGGGCGTCAACCAGGAGAAGTACGACCCCGCCACCATGGACGTCGTCTCCAACGCCTCCTGCACCACCAACTGCCTCGCGCCCCTCGCCAAGGTGCGGCAGCCCCCACCCCAAAGGCCTTGTGTTGCGCAGCTGCGTCACGCACAGTGGTTGCAACCCCCCTTTTTGCAGCAAAGACAAGAACAGCGACCAGCAGTGGTGGTGCAGGCAAGATGCAGGGCTTGACGCCGCCCCCACCCGGTCGTCTGTGCTGACATCAGCGTGACGTCACCGTTTCAACCCCTCAACCCCGCAGGTCGTGAACGACAAGTTCGGCATCCAGTCCGGCCTCATGACCACGGTCCACGCGACCACCGCCACCCAGAAGACCGTCGACGGCCCCTCCAAGAAGGACTGGCGCGGCGGCCGCGGCGCCAACGGCAACATCATCCCCAGCTCCACCGGCGCGGCCAAGGCCGTGGGCAAGGTCATCCCCGAGCTGAACGGCAAGCTGACCGGCATGGCCTTCCGCGTGCCCACCCAGGTGGGGGGCGACGCGTGGTTTTCAGGCGTCGGGCGGGGCCTGCTCGCGTGGGGGTTTGCGGGGCTGCGTGTCGCTCGGTCGGCGTGCGCTTTTGAGAGGGCCCGGCGTCCCAGTGAGTGCAGGGGACAGGCTGCGTGCGACGCGATTATGTGCGACCTTGACCTGGCTCCAGAATCACATCGCACGCAACCAGCCCTTAGCGATTATGCGTGATTTCACTTGGCCTTGAGTCTTAATGGCTGGGTGACTTGTTTGGATAACGGTTCTTGGAAACGGTTTTTGTAGCGATGATCTGGATGCTTGTGTCGGCAGATTTGCTTCACAATCTGCTGTTACCCTACCTGGAGGCACCCGCAGCCACCCTACCCGGGGTCAGCGACCGCTCCACCCAACGTGCTGACTGCA
>NW_014012589.1:13151-13639 GCF_000611645.1 Monoraphidium neglectum
CCCCCCCACACACACACACACGCACAGGACGTGTCTGTTGTTGACCTGACCGTTGTCCTGGAGAAGCCCGCCAAGTACGAGGAGATCATGGCCGAGCTCAAGGCCGCCTCGGAGGGCCCCATGAAGGGCGTACTGGGGTGAGCAGCGAGGACGGGACAGGAGCCAGGAGTGGTCAGCAGAAGGGCGGCGGGGACGACGCAATGTGGGATTGAGCGGCTGGTCGCCTGCTGAGTTCCGATACCACCGACGCAGGCTGTCCTTGATACCAGTGCCTTCGCGCCAACCACCTTTGCTCGTGTGATTCCGAGCGGCCCCTGAGCCTTGAGCCCCCCCTTCTCTCGCGAATCTGCCCCGCAGCTTCACCACCGACGACGTGGTGTCGTCCGACTTCATCCACGACGCCCACTCGTCCATCATCGACGCCAAGGCCGGCATCCAGCTCAACGACTCCTTTGTCAAGGTGGGGGCGGGGCGGCCCGGGGTGGGGC
>NW_014012589.1:13893-18276 GCF_000611645.1 Monoraphidium neglectum
GGGCGCGGCTGCTTCATAGGGTTTGTTCAGGGGGTCTTGAGCGTGCTCGTTGCTTGCTGCCGAAACAAATCGGTTGGCTGTTGCCCACATGGCGTGTAGGCACCACCTGCCCCGCACTCACAACTCTGTCAACCCTGTCCCTGCCAATTCCTCCTCGCAGCTGGTGTCTTGGTACGACAACGGTGAGGACTCTCTACGCTTTTTGTGCTGTGCGTGTGCTTTGCGGGTGTTGGCGCCCCCGACGCCTTGATACGTTGCCGCCGCGCCGGCGCGTCCGCGAAGGGAGTGCACACCACTCCTGCATTTTCCTCCTCAACACCCCTTGGTCCCGGCTGGCTTCTCCTAACGACTGTTTGCTACAAATCATAACCATTTTTGCAGAGTGGGGCTACTCCTGCCGTGTGGTTGACCTGATCGAGTACATGGCCAAGGCCGAGGTCAAGGCCAAGTGATCTGGCGATCTCAGATCTCCCAGATCGGGGCGTGTGCTGGGTGGGAACGCGGCAGCAGGGCCGGCGGCCGCCTGTGCTGCGGCGGCCGGCCCGACTCTCAACGGGATCGCGTGCGTGGAGAGTGGGTCTGGGCGGCGGGGCGGGCGTCAGCTGTTGTATAAACGGAGCGGGTCGCTCCCTGGCCGTGCACCCTCGCACTGCGGGGCCCGGCCCGCTGGAAACGACGAAGAAGCGCGGCGAAGCAGCGGCCGCCGCGCGTGACCAATACGGGTAGCACGTCGCCGCAGAAAATGCCGCTGTGCTCGCTCTTTTGTGCCCGCGCGGCGGGCCGCCTCTCTTCAAGGCGTCCGTTATTTGTGTACCCTCAACCCCACCCGACGAATTTCTGCATCCCCCAGTTGGACGCGCGGCGCGCCGGTTGTGTTGCATGGTGACTCTCTGTATGTGTTTGGCCTCTCCGCCTGTGCAGCGACGGGGCGAAATTGGCAACAGCTGCAAGCGTAATGGGCACGCAGGTGTTCCTCGAGTAACGCGTTGCATTTGGATTGTGGCAGCCAGCTACGAGTAATGCGGGGTCTTTTATAGCCCAGGGGTGAGGGGCGGGATCATCAGCTCGCTGCAGGCTACTTCAAAAACAGTCAGCAGATGGGAACCGCAGCAGCAGCTCCTGTCGCGGCAGAATCAATCGGCGTGCAGTGCGCAATCAATATGGCCTCGCTGAGCCCCTCCAAAAGCCCGTCTTGCAAAGTACTGCACTGGCTGCGCTTGTGGGGGTCCCCAGTAAGGGCAGATTGACTTGCGCACTGCACACCAGATTGAGTCGGACAAGGCGGACGGGCACACACGTCGATGGTCTGAGGGCAGGCACGCCAACTCTCGCATGCATGAGGGCAGCGGCACACAGCTGCATGGCGTCGCTGCTTTGCCGCTGGTCTTTGGGAGAGCAAATGGGCGGCAGGAATGGATGACAGCAATGAACGTACCCGGTCCGGAGTCAGCTGCAAGCTGGCAACGGCCCCCTTATGTTGCAGCCATGCTTGCGCAAACGCCTGAGATAATGTTTCACATTAAGTTAACGACTGCGTACCCCGCAGCCCATCCTGTAGCAGAAGCGCGCCCGTGCAGGGTCAGCATGTGCGCGTTGGTCAAAGCACGAGATGTACAGGGTTCCAGGGAAGAGACAGCTGTACCCAGTTTGCCTACTTCCGTGAGGAGGCCTGCAGTGAGCCAATATATCTTGAGGCTTAATTTCGCTCATAGTTTCAGGCCTCATTTGGCCGCTACCCAAGGCGCCGCAAATGGTGGATCCAAAAGGGCGATCTCCTCCGACGGCAAAAGCTTGCTGATACACGGGCGTGGCGGCGACTCATCTCAACGCATGCAAGGTTGTATATCTGATCGTTTCTTTCTCTGAAAAGCAGTCACAGCCGTCCAGGCCTTCTTCACCGCCTTCGCGCACCTCGTCTTCAACACGGAGCACCAGGTGCCGGCGCGAGCTCCGCTTTAGTTTTCTAACCTGAGATAGGTTATGAGGCCGCGCCTGTCGCTGCGGCGTGGCGACACAGACAGCCTCTCATCACCGACCCGGCCTGTTGCGCGTCCCGCCCTGCGCGCCGCGGCCCCAGCATGCCCACCAGCGGGCTCCCCTGCATCTTGCCTCGCAGGCGGGCCGAGATGCGGGCTGGTTTCATATGCATCTGCCCGCCGAAGGCAGTGGTGTTAGGCGCAGACCGCCACCTGCACAGAGACGAGTGAGCCATTGCGCGAAACCCCCAACCCCCACCCTCTCACCAACTGGGAGGGGGAGATGCAGCATCGCCACGCAGCGGCGGGCCGGTGTGCGCCACTCAGAACGAAAGCGCGGGCCTCCCGCCCCGCCTGCCGGCAGCGACCTCTGAAGCCGCTACCTGCCAGGCTGGCGTGCCCCTGTGTCTGCCGCGTGCTGCCGCCCCCACTCCTGCCATCCCCAGCGTGATGAATCCCTCGCCCCCATGCGGCCCCACTCGCCACCCCCAGGTGCACCCAGCAGCTGCATGCTGAGCTGGACAAGACGGAGGAGGCCGATGTGCAGGCGGCAGCGCGCAGCGCGTACGCAGTCCTGCCTGGCGGCGGCGTGCGCGCGATCAACCCCGGCCCCGAGCTGTCGCTCTCGCAGACCGACACGTGCTTCGCCATCCTGAAGGGGTGCGTCCTGCTGGACAGCCGGACTGCCGGACTGGACGGCACTGCCCTGCATCTGGACTGGACTGAATCCTGTTTGTTGAGGGTTCCCAGACAGGCTTGACCTGCATGTGACAAGATGACAGCTTGCTCATCAAACCCCTGTCCCCGCCCGCGCGCCCCACCCCGCAGCCACCTGACCAACCGCCCCGCGCTCATCGCGCGCGTCGGCGCTGACGCGGGCGCCGACGCGAGCGACGCGGAGCTGCTGCGGCTGATGTATTTGAAGTATGGGGTGGATCTCCTGGGGCGGCTGGAGGGGCAGTTTGCGTTCTGCCTTTACGACGCAAAGCAGGTGCTCGCTCGTGCGCGTCGCGCGGGCCTCCGCATGTGTGCAGACGCGTGGATGTGTGTGTGTGTGTGTGTGTGTGTGTGTGTGTGTGTTGTGAGGTCGGCTGGGCGGTCTTCAAGAGGGCCTTGCCACCCAGACAGCTGGAAGTGAGGGGCCAAGGGAGCAGGGCAAGAGGCGGTGGCAGCCGAACAGACAATGCAGTCAAGGCTGCACCTACATCATTGCAGCACGCGCCAGGTTGGTGCACCCCCTCTTAACGTCCCAATGTCGCGCCACACGCCAACATCCGCCTGGCCAGGCGCGCGTGCTGGCTGCGCGCGACCCCAGCGGCAGCCACGGCCTGGTGGAGGGCCGTACCGCCGCGGGCAGCCTGCTGATCTGCTGCGGTACGTTCCTGCCCGATGGCGCGCACGACGTAACCAAGATCCACCCCGGGTGCGCTCGTGACACGGTGGCAGAGATCTGGCCGCCGAGATCTGCGGGCAGAGATCCGGCGGCGGGGCCTGGTGCTTCAGGCCATGGGGCCGAGATCTGCTTGCTGCATGCGCTCCCCGGTCCGTGAAGCCGCTCGGGGCCCGTGCTTTTCGGCGCATGCCACGCCGGCGGAGTTTTGAGCCCCGCTCACCCCTGTTGTCGGGCGGCCGCCGGCGCTCGCCTGGCACGCGCCCTGCAGGCAGTACAAGTATGGATGGCACGCCCTGCCGCGGCCCTACCTCATGGGCCCGACGCAGCTGGTGGGCCGAGTCTCCCTAGACCACGGCATCCGCCGCTCGAGCTCCGACGCCCACGCCGCCGCGGCCGCCGCCGCCGCCGCGGGCGCGGCCGCTCCTTCCCCCGTCCCCATGCCGGCGCTGCAGAGCGGCGGCGCCGCAGCAGCCGCAGCGCGGCGCCGGAGCTACGACGCGCCGCCGCCGCGGGCGGTGGTCGGGTCGGCGCCGACCTGGTCCCCTGCGGCGGCGGCAGCGGCGGCGGGCGGCGCCGCGCGGCCGTTCTTTCAAAGGCGCACGTCCGACGCGCACGGCGGGGGCGCGGCGGCCGGCGCGGCGCGGTTCGGCGCGGGCGCGGGGGCGCGGCAGTGCTTCACGGGAGGTTTCGGCGGTTACGGCGCCCAGCAGGGGCGCGGCGGCGCGCACGCGCACGCGAACGCGTCCTCTCCATCGCCGTCACAGCCCTGGCAGCCGTCTCGCCGCCAAAGCGAGGGCGGGGCGCCGTCCGGCCCGCAGCTGCAGCAGCAGCAGCAGCACAGCCAGCCGACCCATCGCCGCCAGAGCGACTGTGGTGGCGCGGCGGCTGGCGCTGCCGCGCACGGCGCCTCGCCGGCCGCGCAGCGATACAGGGTGCAGCGCCAGCAGAGCGAGTCCGGCGGCCCCGCCGGCCCGCCGCCGGCCGCAGCCGGCCGCAGGCAAAGCGAGAGCGGCG
>NW_014012588.1:0-8693 GCF_000611645.1 Monoraphidium neglectum
GGGGGGGCGCACAATCGGGGGATGGTGCACGTGGGTGGGCTTGGGCCTGGTGACGGGCTGGAACAGGGGGCGAGGAGGAGCAAGTGAAGCGCAGATATAGAACTCACAAGACCCCTGCGTGGGTACAACGGCTGGGGGCCCTGCTTGCTCACACCCACCCCTGCAAACCCAGCCCGTGTCTCACCCGTAGGGAAGTGCTTGGGCACAAAATCCTCGGCCAACTTCTTTATCTCGTCTATGCCCACGAAGCAGGTGGCCTCGACGGGCAGCAGCTTCAGCAGGAACCTGGCGGGCAGCTGCTTCGTGGCCTTGACGTGCTCGGCCACGTTGGCGGCGACCTCAGACGGCCGCGGCGCGCCTGCAGGCCGTCGCGGGGGCGGCGGTAGCGGCGCAAGCGAGGTGGAGACGTCGTTATGTGCATGTGCAAGGGGGTGCGTCACTGCGTGATTGGCGGCTCCCATGACCCCGAAGCAAGTGCGCAAAGCGCAACGCGGCGTGCCTGCCGAAGTGGCATCAACTGCTGTGCCTGCACCGAGCCCTGGGCTGCCCTTCCTGCACTGCCCGTCCCTGCGCACCCTCTCCGGTAGGGAAGGCCACGAATATGGTGTTGTTGACGCCAGTCTCGTGCCACCTGAACGCAAACTTTTTAAAGTCCTTGAGCTCCGCCACCTCAGCAGCCAGCAGCGCGTCCACGCTCTTGCCGCCGCCGCCGCCGCCGCCTTCGGGGGCGTCCGCGCCGTTGACATCGGCGGCAGGCGGGGCGGCTTTCAGGTACGACTCCTTGCCCATGCGGGCGTATGCCTGGCCAAAGGGGAATGTGGATCGACAACAGGATGCTTGCAACAAGTTCCAGCAACAGCAACATCTATCAATGGCATAACACCAGCAAGCTCACACGCAGCAAGCATAAGATGCGAGATTTCATAAGCACCAACATGAGACGTGGTCACAATTGAGTGCGGCATTTCATGTACAGGACAGGGTGCGAAACGCTGGCCTTTCTGCTGCAGGCTGTGGCTTGGTGCTAGCCCACCTCCTCAAAAAGCAAGCGCGCCTCATCCACGGCTCGCTTGTCCTTGCCTCCCTCGCACGTAAGCAGCATACCCCACGTGTTCGCAGGAATGGCCTTTTGCGATGGGTCCTTGGGTTGCTGCGCAGGCGGCGCGAGCAGCAGTGTCCTGAGAGCAGTCGTCAGCGGCCGCCGCCGCCATACCGCAAGGGCTGGTACGCAGGACAGGCTTGCTGCGGGCCTTGAGGTTCTGGAACACCTGTTTGTGCGTCCATGTCCTTCACCACATTTATCGATCCCAACATGCGATACATGATCCTGCAGAGGATCGCGCTCACCGAGGTGTTCCATGGTTTGCTCTTCTTTTGGGGTCCGCCACCACCTCCACCCCTGTTTCCTCGCTTTTTCCCGGTGTCTGACATGGCTAAGTACAGACCTGGGCAAGGACAGGGTGATCTATGCGAAAGTGCCGGCTGAAGCACCGAAAGCGGCGAATGCACGTGTATGAAAGTCTACTATCGATGATCCTGTAAAGATGACGGTCCCTTTCAGGAATGAGGGGTCATTCATTGAAGAGTGACAACTTTGAAACTGCCCTGGAGCAGAAGGTTGATGAGTTGAGAGGTCCAGCGTGTTGCACCAGGAGCACAGGAAGCGCCAGCGAAGGTGATTGCCTTGCGCCAAGACCAGCAGCTGCCCTAACCTGTAGGGTATCTGCCATTGTTGCTTGCGCAGGAGCAGAAAGCAGCCTTTACACACGTCAATGGCACAGATGGCACCATAGCGATTTTGTGCTGCGACAGAAAAAGTGCAGAAGCGCTCGCGCCGCGGCAGAAGGCGGCGTGGGCCCTGTGAGGGAGGGCGGACTGCGCACACCGACATGCATGCGCGTGGGGCAAGCATGCACGCCGGCAAATTGCAACTGCTGCAGTGAGATGCCAGCTGCGCGGACCGAACACAGAGTTTTTGAAGGGCCAGATAGACCGCACGATTATGAAAGATGGAGGCAGGCCGCACAATTGGGCCACGTTGGACTATTTGGTGTCCAAGCCCTCGCGCAGCAGTGATCAGCACTCTTTGAAAGAAGTCGAACGATTTGTGTGGCAACCAAATAGGACAAAGTGCCCGGAGCTATCCGCGCATGACAACCTGGCCTCACACCTCTGGCCTGCGCCATGTCATTAGGTGCTGGCGTATACGAATGCGCTGGCCGCAGGCAAAACCCTCATGTGGACCGTCTCCAAGAACCTAGCTAGCAGAAACGGCCCCAGCCATCACACAGGCTGCCTCCAGCCTAGCAGCATGCGGCTGGCGCCGCCGGCTCTGGACCCATCCTGCGCTCAGCGGCTGGCCGCCCGCGCGACCTCGAGCACCGCGCCGCTGGCCACGGGCATAGGCACCGTCACGCTGCACTTGCCGCCCGCGGCGGCGACGGGCCTCAGGCTCTCACTCTTGGCGCTGCCCTGCAGCTTCCCGTTCGCCGCGTTGTCGTACGTCTGCCCGCGCCACGTGATGCCGTCCTTCGAGTCCATCCCCTTCTTGCCTGGCATCAGGCGGTGCAGCGCGGCCGTACTGCCGCAGTACATGCTGTCCAGGGTGACCGCCACGTTGCACGGCGTGTACATGTCCTTGTTCAGCAGCGCCACCCTCACGCCGCCCTCGTCGGTCAGCAGGCCCCACACCTTGACGTTGGCGCCGCAGCTGCCGGCGTTGGTGTTGACGTTGACGAGCGTCGTGTCGCTGAAGCCGCCGCCCAGGCCGGCGGTGGCGGTGCGGAACAGCAGGTAGCCGTACCATGGGGCGTGCACCGAGGGGTAGGGCTTGAGGGAGTCCCGGAAGAAGTTGGTCTGCACCCCCGTGTTGGGCTGGCCGCCGTAGTAGGGGCGGCCGCCGAAGCCCCAGTGGAAGTGGAAGCCGGTGGCCCCGGCGTTGGCGAAGGCAAAGAGGGCGTCGGCGCACCACATGGTGCCGGCCACGGTGTCGCTGAGGCCCGCGCGGCCGCCACCATAGCTGGCGGGGTCATATTGCAAGGTGCGGGGGGCAAGGTTGGTTGCAGTCGATGCAGGACAGAGCTTCAGCAAACGCAACCGGAGAATGCGGGCGTGATTGGATGCTCCATGCAGCCGTGTTTGATTCCCTTCTCACCCAACACTCGGCAACGCCGAAAAAAAGTGCCACATGCACTCCCCTCCTGACGATCAGCAGCGGCGGCGACTCACAGGGAGTTGGTCTCCGAGATGCGCAGCTTGAGGTTGGTGGCCTTGGCCACGCCGTGCAGCCACTGGAACTTCTCAATGCCAAAGTTCTGGAGGTCCTGGGACAGCAGGCTGCGGGAGTCGATGGTGACGTTGTTCACGTAGGGGTAGTACTGCGCGGGGTGCCGGGGAGGACGAGGATGCAGGGGGTAAGGGGGGGGCGGCCATCAATTTGGGGTCTGCCGGCGCAACAGCTGCACTCAAATCGGCCCCCGTGCCGCATGCAGTGATGCCTGGATTGTAGAGAAGCTAACATCAAAGCAACTTGAAGTTGGCGCTGTTGTCAGCGCTGCGGTCGAGTCGGCATGCAATGCATGCCAGTACAGCACACGCGCAAAACAACAAATCGTCCGCCGGCGCGCCGCTCACGTGCACGCTGAGCTCGCGCATGTAGCAGCGCGCCCCCGCCGCCTTGGCCTGCATCGCCATCCACCCGGCGTCGATCGTGTTGACGTTGCCCCATCCTGGCCCCGCCAGCTTGGGCGACTGCCCGGGGCCGCAGGGGTTCAGGGCCGTCGCGGTGCGGGAAAAGTAGTTGGCGTACGCCTCAAAGCCGGGCACAAAGCTGGAGTTGGCTGCGGACTCGTAGCCGCCGACGCTGGTCGGCCAGAACTCGGGCTGCGCGGCGGGGACACGGAGGAAAAGGTGTAGTGAGCAACATGGGGTGACGTGTGAATTTTAGCTGGTGGCAACTGTCAGAGCGCCACCTGGTCAGGCAGTAATTTCCCGCCTTCACCACCATCACCACAGCTAAGCTAGATCAACCACATGGACAACCATTTCCGCTTTTGTGCACCCCTATTCCTCAAGCACGCAGCAACAAAGCATGAGGTCTTGATCAAAAGCAAATACAAGCGCGCGTGCACGCGCACACACACACACACACACACACACACACACACACACACACACAAACACACACACACACACACACAAACACACACACACACACTGCTCACACACCTCGTTCCCGAGCTCAAAGCCCATCAGCGACTCCTTGGGGAGGTACTGCTCCGCCAACTGCATCATCTTGCGCGCCATCACCACGCTGTCCGGACGCCACAAGGGCAGGCCGATCAAGAAGCGCGCGTTGAAGGCCTTCTGGATCTTGGCCAAGGCCTCCCTGGCGGGGTGTTGGGCGTGGGTGGGGTGCAGGCCAGTAGTGCTGAGGTGTCCAAGAAAGTCAGTGCAAAGCTGCCGTGCGCAATGGCCACAGTGAACCCACCATAATCTTGTGAATTGTGCAAAGCCCTGTTTTGCACAGAGTCCCGTGCCACATAGTATAAAATGTATCACGAAAGCGCGTGACACCTCACAAGACAAGCACGGGTGACACCAGATGCAACCGCTCACCAGATCTCCTGCTTGGGGACCTCAGTCATGGCGTCCTGGCTGGCGCCGCCCATGCGCATGATTGGGCTGGGGCCAAACACTTTGAAGATCTCTGCAAACGCGTCGATGTTGTCGGCGTAGTCGGTGATGCGGTCCCACTCGTGGCTAGTGGCCAGGAACGTCTCGGGCACCCGCATCAGGGGCGCGTCGGCGTTGACCGTCGCCTGGAATTCGCCCCAGCCGTTAACCACGGCCTTGGGCGCCGGCGGCCCCTGCGCGGCGATGCTGGCGGCCGCGGCGGACGCGTCCGGCGTGGCGCCCGTGGCGCTGCTCTTGTCCTCCTTTATCATTCCCTGCTGTTTGGCCTCGACCACCGGGGCCTGCTCGAGCTTGAGGGCTGCCAGGCCTGCAAATGGATGCGCGTTCGGATGGTGGGGGGTCGTATGGATTGTTGGGTGTTGCTCAGAGGCGTGCGCATTTGCAGCAGCACGCCGTCTGCACACTGCTATATTGCTCGCGCTGGCGCGTGCGTGCGTCGGGCCGGTGCCGACCTACCCGCAAGCCCCGTGGCTCCCGGATGTGCGGCGGGGCGCGGCGGCTGCGGTGGCGGTGGTGGCCGCGCACCTCCGCAGAGGCCGGCGGAGCACTGGGCGTCGCCCTGGCACTTCTCCCCATCCGCCAGCGTCTGGCAGGCGCTACCGACCCTGTCTGCCTTCAGGTCCGCCATCAGGCATGCGTTGTTGATGCCCGCACAGTTGTCTGGTCGAGCGGGCGTTTGGGGAGACAGGCGCATGTGTGCAAAGGGGCGGAACGGCGCAGGAAGAAGAGATGTTGATCAGGCGGAGCGGTGCCGGCAGCAACGGCCGCTTGTGCGGCGGGCGTTTTGGAGCTTTGAGCCCCCGGCTGCTACTGGCAAGTCGAGGCGCAGGAATGCGCGCGTGCCCATGGGCGCGACACCCACATAGCTTCGCCACGCCCGCGCCTCTCCCTATGCGAGCATGCATGCGTACAATTGCTCATCCACTTTTTACCAGCCCAGTTTTATGACCCTCCCAAATTGCATCACTTCTTCGCGCGTGCACGTGCGCACTCACATGTGATGGCATCCATCTTCTGCCACATGGCCGCGGCGGAGAAGCGCCCGCTGCCGGGCGCCTTGTAGTAGGAATTGCAGTACATCTGAGCCATCACAGGCAGCCCGCTGCAGTAGGCGGAGTCCAGCAGGGCGGCCGCCTTGGCAGCCGGCTTTGCGGCATCTGATGCGGAGGCGGGCGCACTGGCGGGAGGCGCAGTGACAGCCGACCCGCTGCGCGCGTTGGGGATGGCCCACGCCAGCACGCCGATCAGGACGGCCGCGACCACGACACCGCCAATGGCGCCGAGGATGAGCAGCCTGCGCTTCTGTGCAGAGCCGCCGTTGGTGCTGCGACGCAAACCAGACGGCTTCGACGAACGGCACGCATCGCTGCCTGTGCCGCTGGTGCTGCTGCCCGAGTAGCTGCTGCCACCGCCCGTGGCACGCTTTCTCGGAGTTCCCAAATCACTGTGGCGTCCGAGTTCGCTAGATGGGAGCATGGTGCTGCTCGGTGGGGCTGCTGCAGAGGTTTTATTTGCGGTTTCGCGGTCACTGGACCCGATGTGATGCGTTTATTCCTACATTAACATTCATACAAATGTCATTAGAACGATCCCGCGCTCGATCAAAGGGCTGAAATAAGATCGCGCGGAGCAGTGGCGAGTGCGGTAGGCTTGCAGGCACTGGTGATCCGACTCTTGCGCATCCGCCACCGTGAACGCTGATCAGACGTAAATGTTTACATTATACACGTTCTGGTGCCAAGCCCCGTGGCGCAGCGCGCTGACGGGCCCCACCCAGCATTTGTTGGTACTAGCTGAACGCCAGGTCCACGAAACCCATACCCTAGGGCTGCGTCCAGGCTTGCGTTAATGTGAGCAAATGTTATGAGCCCCATGTATGCGCCTGCAGCCACCAGTGAGGTCAGTCAAACGAGGTCAAAGTCTAGGCCGTGTGTGTTGGACCACACCGTTGGTCTGCAAGATGATGCGACTGTGTGGCACAGGCGCTGAGCGTGGTTGAACTGCCTGAAGGGCCGTTCGTCCCACTGCCGTGGGCCTCAACAACAGACCAAGGCCGCAGTTGGTTTGATGGTCGCAGCTGGTACTGTGCTATGAACACCCAGATTACAAGAACCCTCATGACCCCATGTATGAAGACGAGTAGCAATACAACAATAGGCACACGTATACTGGCAAGTTGTTGAGTGCGGCTTCAGGCAGTGCTGCTGAGCACGCTGCAGTGAAAGCAGCCCTGAATTCACGGATGTCTCGACGCAGGCGGGCTTGTGAGAAGCCCAGCGATATGGCTTCATGCATGGATCTACTATACGAAAATCGGGGAGATGATGGGCGCTGTTTACGTACATGACTGCCAAGCTGGAATCTGATAGATCTGGACAGCCAGCATCGCTTGGGCCATGAAATTGCGGGTACTGTAGCTATCATATGAATGGTCATCATCCAGCATTACATGCACTTCGTTTGCTTATCTACAGTAGCGCGCTTTTTTACGTTTGATTGAGCCCTATCGACGTTGCCAGCTTGCCACCTTGCCACCGCGCTTTTGAAAGTTCTCACCACCGGCTACAAGTTATCATCATCACGCATTACAGAAAACCGTGTTGCTGTCGTAGCTGAGGGGGACGCCTGATCTGCTCGTTCTCCCGCCTAGCTAAACGCTTGCTGGGGCCTGCCAACTCCCCCAGCTTCGCATCTGGTAGCCACACCGTCAAGTCAATACCATATGTTTGAAATGCGGGGCTCAGGCAATTGCAGCGGCGCTGCACGCAATGCCACCGCTCTGCGCTGCGCTGGCTTGCCAGCACTGCCGAGCCGCGTTCGGGTACTCTGCGGGGCGCAGAGCAGCAGGTCGCCTCAATCCACGATGAGCGAGGCGAGTCAAAAGCGGCGCCAGCAGCCCCAGCAGCAACTTGAGCGAGAGGATGCCGCGGCGGCGTCCTTGACCCAGCCCTCGCAGCCAACTGAGCGGCCGCCAGGCGCGGAGCAGCGGCAGCAGCAGCGGCCGGCAAAGCAGCAGGGCCCCGGCCAGGCATGGTGGCACGAGCGGCGGCGGCAGCAGCAGCGCGCGTCGGGCATGACGCAGCTGGAGGAGTTCATGCGCGACACGCCAGGGCTCAACCGCCTCGTGGACGGCACGCTCATCCTGGGGGACGCTGTGATGGTGCTCGCCACCGAGGTGCGACGGAAGCAACGCGCTCCGCTGCCGCAGCGGTGGGCGCCACGCCGACGCCCTGCAACGCCCCTGGTGCATGCTGCTGCCGATCAGCTCACGCAGCATCCCGTGTTCTCTCGCCAGCGCCGGCTCCCAGCAGCACGCGACCCCCCCTCCCCGCCCTGCGTGTGCCCGCCAGGTGGCGTCCGAGCGCGTCCCTGTGGGGGAGCTGCCTTACCTGGCGGCGATCGCAGTGTTCAGCTGGATCCTGGCCGGCGCGGCGCTGGGGGACTACAAGGCAGTGCCAGACCCTGACGACAACCCGCTGAGGTGGGCGCCGTGAGGCGGTGCAGCTCGTGTGCATGCCTGTTGTTGGGCTCAGCGTGGCAGCCCCGCAGCCGCTGCTCCCACGTGTGTACAGATGGGATGGAGACTGCAGACCAGGGTTGCAGGGGGTGCAAGGATCTTTCTGCCGGTTTATCAATGCAGCTTCCTTTCATTGGCATTCCCCCAATGTGGCAGCCCCACCCTGGCATTGGCCTCATCTCCCCTTTCCCCCTCCGCACCCGGCTCCCTCGATCCCAGCAACATGCTGGGGTGGCCCGTCGTGGTGTCCATCGCCAACGCCTGCATCACCTGGGCCGTGGCCATGGTCCCATCGATGCTGGGGTACAGCTTCCTGGTGGGTCCACTGGGACCGCCTCGGGTTCTGGGCTCGCCTGCATCAGCCAATGACAGCCACGGCGCATTCGCTGGCCTCCGTGCTGTGAGCTCTGCTGCGCGTCAGTCCCGCCGCGTCAGCGTTGCGTCCAGATTGCCGCATGCCCCCCCCCCTTTCATTGTCAAC
>NW_014012588.1:9517-17017 GCF_000611645.1 Monoraphidium neglectum
CCTGGTGGCCCCCGAGACTGTGCTGGAGCTGAAGCGTGACGGCATGCTCAGCCCGCAGCTGGAGGTCAGCGTGGCCATGCTCATCACCCTCATCTGCTGGCGCGGCATGGCCACGCGCATGCGCATGCGCAGCGACTAAGGCGGGCCTGTGCGCGGCGGCCGCGCACAGGCGCGGTTGTCGCCGCCTCCCTTGCGGCGTCGTTTGGTGATCGGGGCCCTGTGGCGCAGGGCGGCGCGGGTGTCGATGCTTCAAAGGAGCAATTTTTTTGTGCAGGGCGCTGCACCAAACAGCAAACTTGCGGCGCCGCCGTCCTGTGGCTGCCAGGGGTGTCCGGCCAGCAGGGGAGCCCATCACCATGCGCCAACGCCCAGCAAGAGGCGGTGGATTGCCGCCTGCATGGCAACTCCCAGCTTGTTCTTGCTGGGCTACACAGGCCACGCTCCCCCGGTCTTGAAACATTCAACCCTGTCGCTGTGCCGCTCTACTCCATTGGTTGCGCGTGCGCATACCTTTCCTGGCCAGCAGTGTCGCTGGCTTGTACTTTACAGTTACCTGATCACGGCCTATTGTCACGGCGCGCCCCCTGTTTTCATCCAGCCGTCCCTGCGGTGTACTTTGTGCCAGAAGATTTGCTCGCCTGTACCCTTGGGTGCTGGACTCCCTTGGGCCGCATGCAGCGGGCGCGTGCCGGCTGCCTGAACCGATGTAATAACTGCCTGGGAACCTGCCTCTTATCGACAACCTCAGCCACCTTGCAAAGTCAGCAAAGCAGGTGTGGTTTTTCTGCTGGTGGTGTTGGCTGCTACACAGCACATTATAGCGTTCTGGTCAGGGCACACAGGAAAGCGTCACCCAGGTGTACTTCCCTGTGCCACAAGGCGAGGCCACACAGTTACAATAGCCATGGCTTTCAATTTATAGTGAACGGATTTGTAGTGCTCGATTTTTGAGGACAAGCCAGGCTGCCACAGCTTTGAGTAGGGCGCCCCAGCCAGCAGAGCGTTTGCATGCGCTGAGCGCAGGCGCATGATCCGCACTGCAGCGGCGGAGTGGCAAGCTCCCTCTCAGCTGCCACTTGGCAAGGCCTCACGAGCGAAGCCCATGACACACACTGCTGCTTGTTCCGTTGGTACACAGCTGTTGGCATTACACCAGCCAACGGGGCTGGCTGGCCGCAGGCACGGCCCCCATCAGGCGCCGCAGCCGCTTGGAGCGGTGACTTGCGATGCGCGCCGCCAGGCGCCGCTCGATCGTCTCCTCGTCTTCCTCCTCCTCCTCTTCGTCCTCCTCGTCGCCGCTGCAGCAGCCGCGGGCGCCGCCGATGACACGGTACTTGTCATCGCTGCCATCGCCGCCGCGGCCGCAGCCGGCGCCCTTGCCGCCGCTGAACGAGGCCCGCCGGTCGCTGCTGAAGTGAAGGGCGGCGGCGCCGCCGCACGGCGACAGGTGAGCGGCCGCGGCCGAGGCAGTGATGAAAGCGGATGCGTCGGGGCTGCCGCGCTTGCGGCTGGGGGCCCCGGCGCTCTGCGTCTGGGGCATCTGTTGGATCGTGCGCAGGACCTCTCGAATCTCGCTGTTCATGCCGGTCGGCGCGTCCCGCGGCCCGCGCGGCAGCGGCGTGGTCGCGGCCGCAGCCGCGGCCGCCGCCGGCGCCGCGGCAGGCAGGAAGCACAGCAGCCGCTGGCCGGGCATGCTGGCCGCCTGCTGCAGCAGCCGGGCGCCGCGGCCGCCAGGGCGCTTCTTTGCGGACACAGGGTGGCCGCCGCCTCCGCTACCCTCGCCGGCTGCTGGAGGTGCAGGCTGCACGCCCTTGCCGCCGCTGCCGCCGCCGCTGACCTGCTGTCTCTGTGATCCGGACGGCGTGCGTGAGGGCGCAGGGCTGGGGCTGCGGGTGCGCAGGGTCATTGTCAGGGTATTGCCGACAGGGGCGCCTGCGCCGCCCACTGCGCGTGGCAGCCGTGCAGCGGGCGCCATTCCTGCGCCCCGTCCACTGGCCGACGGCGGCGTGGCCACCACCGTGCGAGGTAACGCAGCAGGTGGCGAGCCGCCGGACCCCCATATGTTGGCCGTCTGGCACGCCGCGTCCACGCAGTCGTATGCGCCCCTCCATGGCGGCGGCGCCGCCTTGCGCCCCTCCTCGCGGCGCAGCAGCAGCTGCTGCATGCTCTCACCAATGCTTGCCACCGCCCCCACCAGGCGCTCGACGCTGGCCTGCACCCCGTCACATGCGCCGCCGACCCCCTCCAGGCGCGCCAGCTGCCGCGCCAGTGCGGTTTGTATGTCGCTGACGCCGTCTGCCAGGCGGGCGCAGCGCTCCTCGATCACGCCCAAGCGGACCCCCACCTGCGCCACCGCCGCATCCAGCGCCTCGCAGCCCGCGGCGCCGCCTCGGCTGCTTGGCGCGTGCGCGTCAGCGCCGTCGAGGCGGCCAGACGATGCTGGGCGGCCAGGCGCGCAGCGCCCGCGGCCGTCGTCGGCAGACGCGCTCGCGGGCCTGTGCACGCGGGGCGCCGCCTGGGCATCTTGCAGCAGAGAGCGCGCCCCGGCAGCTGCCGCAGCCGCGGCCCCGCGCGCCGCCGCCAAACCGCCGCCCCCCGTGAGCTGGCGCGGGTCGGGCGCCGAGCTGGGGCGCCCGTCAGACAGCATGGGGCCGGCCTGGCGCGCGCGGCTGCCGCCCGTGCGCAGCGCGGCGACGGACAGGGGCAGAGCGGGCGGTGGCGCATACCAATCGTCTTGCGGCTGGGATTGGGACCATGTGGGGGCGTAGGTCTGCTGAGAGCTGGAGGGCGCGATCTGCAGGGGCTGCGGCGCTGAGGATGGGCGGCCAAGGGCGGGCGTGCCGCCGGCGACGCCGCTGAGCGGCTGGGAGAAGCCGGCGCTTGCGGACCCGAAGGGCTGGCCCTAACAGGCGTGCGGAGGGCCGGCACGAAAAGGGTAGGTGGGATGCGCATGCGGGGGCGTCAGCGGCACATGGGGCGCATGCGCCCAATCAGAGACAGCTCATGCAAAGCGGGCACAGCGTCGGCACGACAATGGCATGTCGGGCCCACGTCACATGCGCCACCTGTGGAAATGATGGCATCTGTGACCTTAAGAGCGGTGTCTGCGCTCGTCCCATAGTCCCGTGCTGCTGCTGCGAGAACGGTCCTGGCTGGCCCAGGAACGAGGGCTGGCTCATGCTGGCCTGCAGCAGGGAGGAGTGTGTCTGCTGTGATGATGCCAAATGCATCACTCCGTAACGCTGAGAGCTCATCACGGCGTACCGGTAGGAGATCACCTACGCCAAATTTGAAATGCAACTGTCAAGCACATGATGTATCAAGGCTGCTGGTATTCTCTGAATCAGCTGAGCTATACACCAGCGCATACACACGTACCATGGTTGTGCCGCGGCGGGGTGGTACACCCAAGTGATAGCAGCTTCGTGAGCACCTTCCCCGCCACCTGGATGACATACAGTAACTACTGAGTGGGCAGCATTGTACGTCATGCAGGTTTGGGGCAGGTTCCTATGCACAGATACGTGTGATGCCTACACACGAATTTCGGCTATGTGTGCGATTTTGGCAGGAGATTCCCCTACACACCGCCTTGGTTTAGGCCAGGCCACCCAGCGCAACCTAACCGCTCCAATGCATTGGTAGAGCATCATTCTGCTACACCCTCATTTGGCGTTTCTACTGAGAGTATTGCAAGATCCTGCCAGCATCCATGTCCACTGCTTTAATCATTTGCAGTTGTCGCCATCAGCCACAGGGCGGCATTCACGTGTGCCTTGCGTGCGTTGACTACGCATCTGTTGCAGACACATGAGGACACGGCATTTGCCCATGTGGGCTCCTGAGTGCAGTGTCAAGACAGCCCAACAAATAGGGAACCCGTTGCAGGGTGATTTGGAGGGGCGGCATGGCTGTGGGGACGAGGAGAGCCCAATGTTTCGCATCTCCTCCTGTATCTGCAAGAGCGCTACGTGCGGGCGCTGCCAGCTGCACTGAGCACCAGGGTCCGTGTGATCATGCTCAAATAGGGACTCTGATCACTGGAGGACTGCGTCATGCATGTGTGCTTTGTCTGGGGGGGATAAAGAGCGCAGGGCGACATCAATAGTGTAGTTACTGATGGTGCAGGGTCGATCAAGGTCGATGGAGTGTGAGTTTGGCGGGGAAAGCATGGCGGGCTGCGCCCTCTTGTGTGAAATAAGGCATTGCAGTTTGTAAGTGTATTGACGCATGGAACGGGATGCACGACAGGCGTGAGGATGCCCCAACTGTACAGAGCCGGCGACTCTACTTGACTCGGCAGCATTTGCTTCAACAACTCAAAGCCAAAGGCGCTAACGGCCGGCAGTCATACCGGCCGCGATTCGCGGGGCGTCGCACCGCGCCGCCTGATCAGTGTTTGTGCTCAAGGCAAGCTTGCTCAATTCTGAAGCCGACAGGGGAGCAGCCTGAAACAGCGGGGCAGCCTAAGCTGGGTCACAGGATCATGCCGTGCCAGCGGGCTGTCCACAAACCCCACATCATGCGTTGTGTGGCGCCCCAATGAGCCATGGCTTGCGAAGAAGCACAGGCTAAAGGATTTCAGGAGCATCCACCAACTGCTGCATGCAGCTGACAAGACCCCGTGCATCCCGGTGGGGGCGCCGTCACGCCTGCCCCACAGCAACGTGGCCCGCCGATGCCATGGCATCAATGCCGGCCGGACCGCCGCGGCCGATACCAAACGGCCCGCCCGGCGCGTACAGCCGCGGCGCCGCCGAGTGGACCCGCCGCACTTCCGGCTGCCGCCCCAAGCCGCCGCCGCCCAGGCCGCCGCCGCTGCCTGGCGCGCGGCCCTCCGGCGGCGCCGCGCCCTCCGCATCCGAATGGCTTCCGATGCGGCCGCCGCCGACGCCGCCGCTGCCGCCGCCCGCGCTGCCCCACGCGCCGCCCGTCGGCGTGCCGCGACGGCCGAGCAGCAGGCTGGCGAGGCGCTGCATGTGGCCCAAGTTGGCGGCGCTCGCCTGGGCCGAGGCGCCCCCGGAGAAAGAATCCTCCCTCCTCGCGCTTCCGAGCTTTGTGGACGTGGATCCGTAGGGGAGCAGCAGTATGTGCCGGCTGGTGTCGTGGGTGATGTGCTCTGACTGGAGGCGCGACACCAGGTCGGGCATGGGGACAGAGGCCGCCTCCAGCAGCGCGCCGTCGCCGATCGACACGCACGCCCCCTGTCGCGGGGTGAGGAGAGCAAATGAGCGGTGGCAAAACCGACAGCGAGTGCATCTAGAGGATGGCAGACGCGGGTTGAAAAGAGGGTGTTTGGGTCAGCCATGCAGGAAAGGTGGAGGGATGGCTGGGCTGCGCACAGACAGATGACCAATCAGTTGCAGGCGGCGCGGGCGCACAGGAGGAGGCAGCCTGGACCGGCCGGAGCAAGAGGTGCAGGCCGCGCTTGACGGGCCGCGGGGCCCACCTTGCCCTGCGGCTGCCCGGGAGGGAACGGCCGCCCCGCCAGCCGCACGGCCGCAATGGCTCCCATGCGGATGACGCCCGTTCCCTTGAACTGCCAGTCTCCCAGGTACGTGGCGTGAACTTCTGTGGGGACCAGCTGGAAGGCGTCGTGGCAGAGGAACCTGCTGGCGCCTGGGGTATGTATATGTGCGGGATGAAAGTGTGTGTGGATATAAGAGAGAGAGTGTGTATGTGTCTGTGTGTGCGCATTTGTGTGTGCGCGCGTGCGTGCATGTGTGTGTATGAGTGAGTGTGTGTGCTGTGTGTGTGTGCGCGCCAGTGCGTGCGTGCACGTGCGCGCCAGTGCCATAGGGTGTGTGTCTGCCCGTGGGTCCAAGCTTGTTTGGTCGCTTGTGATGCCAGGCTCATCTCGCGCACATGCAAGCCAACACAACGTCATGAGCGGCACGGCACCAGGAGCACAAGCCGGGGCACATCGCGGGCTCACAGGTCTGCAGCAGCCGCGGCCGCACGTGCGCCACAGGGACGGACGCCCCCAGCCCGGCCACGCCCCCGCCGTCGCTGCTCGCCGCGCCGGGGGCCCCGCCGCAGCTGCTGGGGGGCGACGGCTCCACGCCGTGCCAGCCCGCGCCTCCCTCGCCTGAAACAGGGCTGCCAAGCGCCGGCGGCCCGTCCGAGGTGGCGCTCCCGCCCCGCTGCTGGTGCTGCTGCTGGTGATGGTGGTGCTGCCGATGCTGCCGCCGCTGGTGCTGTTGCTGCTCGGCCGCTACTGCTGCCTGGAGCTCGGCAATCGCCGCGGCCTCCAGCGGGGACGCCGGCGACCGCGCAGACAGCTGCTGCGCGAGCACCGCGCTCGCCGCGCGGCCGCCCCCGGGCGCAGCGCCGCTGCTGCCGCTGCCGCCCGCGGCGCCAAACGCGGCCCCCAGCACGCCAGCCCCCGGCCGCTGCATCAGGCGGTCGAGCATTGCGGCGGTGCTCGACGTGCGCCGAGCGGGGCCCGCGCCGCCGCTGCCGCCGCCACCGCTGACGCTTCCGCTGCCGATCGCGCGCGCGACGCCGGACACCAGGCTCGACGGCGCGCCAAGCCGCGAGGCGCGCCGGCCCGAGCGCGCGCCGTCCGGCCACGAGGGGGCCCCGGGCGCCGCTGGCGCCTGCAAAGCAGCGGCCCTGCCCTCCGCCGGCCCCGCCGTCGAATCGGCTTCGTCCTCCTCTGCAACCGCCTCCACCTCGTGGTGTGCCAGGAAGCCGCCGCCGCTGCCGTTGGCGCTGTTTCCGCCTCCTCCCCCTCCTCCGCCGCCGCCCTCGTCGGCGTCGCCGTCTGGGGACAGCCGCCGCGCGACCTCCGCGGCCGCGCGGGCGACGTCGCTGTGCGCGGGCACGTCGACCGTTTCGGACTCCGCGTCGCCGCGCCAGGTGGCGAAGACGCGGCGCAGGAGGTCTACATCAGCGACCACCTGCCGCGCCACGAAGGGAGGGCGCCGTCGGTTGAGGGATCCGCGGGTGCAGGAGTGTAAGTTGTGCGTGGGTGCGGGGAGCTGGGGAAGTTTGTTTGCGGGGTCCTGGGGAAGCGGCGCTTCTGGGCTGGCACGGACGGGGGGAGGCTGGCCGGTGGGGCGGCGGCTGCCGCAGTGCTGGTGGCATCTGGAATATGGGGCAGGGCCCACAGGCTGGTGCGGCGCTCGACGGCTGGAAGCCGTGGCGCGCATGGCAGGGAATCGTCCCGCCCGGGCGGGTCGCTGTGGTGGGCACTCGCACGCGCCAACACGCGCGCTGCATGCTGGGCAGCCATCCAGGCCCCAACCCCGCATTATCGCCCCCGTCCACCCCCATCCCCCCCGGAACCGCACCATCCCGCCGTGTGCGGCCGCGTCCATGAAGCGCGCCGCCTGGTTGACCGTGGCACCGTGGTAATCCGCGCGCCCCGCGTGGTCCGGCATCACGCAGCGCGGCACGCCCTCGCACACGCCAATCTTGAGCCTGAGCAGGAGCGTCGCGCGGGCGCGTGGCCGTTTGGGCACATGAGCGGGAGCAAGCGCACGAAATTACAGGGAG
>NW_014012587.1:0-17410 GCF_000611645.1 Monoraphidium neglectum
GGGGTGGGCAGGGAGAGGTTGTGCGTAATGATATAAGACCTATACAGCATAAATGCGCAAGTGTAAACCTTGTTGTTTGGCACAGTCTCCGCTCCCAGGCCATTGCCGACTGTAGCAACGGCCACGGCTGCCACCGAGGCGCCCTCCAACGTCGATGGCAGTCACCAGCGCGATGCAGAGAGGCCGTTGGTGCAAATGAGCTGTCTTGGCATCCGCCCATGGAATGCTTGTGTGTGTGCGCGTGCGTTCGTGCGCACGCACACACACACACTCGCCTGCGCGCACGAACGCACGCACACACACACACACACACACACACACACACACACACACACACACACTCGCCTGCGCGCACCCACCTCGGCATCAGCGCTTGCACGTCTGCCAGCCGCTCCCGTTCCCGCTCCGCGAAGAACGCGGCGTCAGGACGACCACGCATTAGCAGCTGCTGCGCGCCAAAGAATGTGGACATGCCCGCCTGCCAGGCGGTCACGTAAGGGGAGTGGGACGAGGGCAGGGTTGGAGAGCCGCGAGGCCGGATGCACAAGCGGCTGGAATAGCACTGACCCGTCAGCCCGCCGTCCCAGGTCCGTCCGTCCGCCGCGAGCTGCTGCAGCGGCGCCACAGCCGTCGGCAACGCAGGCTCCAATGGAACTCAAGAACAAGCAGCCGCATCAGTCAAAATCACACCTCTGCCAACTGCGCCTCCCGCAGCACGGCACCAAGGACGCGACGCCGCTTGACGGCATCTGCAGGCCGCGCGGCGCCGCCTTCTTCTTCGCTGGCGGCGGAGTCATCCGACCATCGCTCTGCCTTGTGACGGGCATCAGAGCCGCTGGTGGAGCACGCGCCACGGGTGCTGCCGCTGGGCGCGCCTGCTGCTGCTGTGAAGGCGCGCGTGGCCGTGACACTGCAGCACTGCCACTCAGCTGCGCGGCAGAGAGGTCGGCTGCTCAAAAGCAGCGCGTTGGAGGCGCGCTGTAACGCTGGTTGCATGACGCTTGATTGCGCGTGGATTCAAGGTACAATTGAAGGACGAGCGCCGAGCGCGGGTTGCGATCTTGCATGAACAGCACGCTCGAATGGACAGACGTGAGAGTTGCGTATAAGGGTCAGGTGTGCGAGCATGTGAGCTGCGTGTCTGTCCACCCAGGTCTGCGGGTTTTTGATTCTGCAGGGTGACACCAGACGGACTACTGGACGGTATGCTAGTGTCGCAAGCGTCCCCCCGCCGTCCGTTCTCTACCAAGCCAACTGCATCGCAGCTGACATTGACACAAAGCACTTCACCAGTTGCGTCCAGGGCACCGCAGCGCGTGCCTGCCTGCTAGCCATGTCAACTGCGCCTGCCTACCAGTGTGCTTGCATCGGCTTCTGTGTTGTAAGGAAGTTGGACCAACGCAGATGTTGAGTCACACATATGCATAAACTCCACCGTAGCATGCACGCAGTGACGATAAGTGTGTTACCGCGATGCGCCTGGAGTGGTCATCACATAGACACCGCACACGGCAGATTTGGCAGGCAGCAGTATGCTCAAAGCGATTGCAGCATCCCCGCCTGTACCTGTTCCGCCGGTACCCTTTGATAGACTGAATCACTGGCGCGGTAGGCGGCAGGTCGGCCAGGGCAGCATGACACGGCTTGAGTTGGAGTCACCCGGTTAAAATAGGTGCAGCACGGGTGCAAAGTACGCGAATGCTGGGGCTCGTGTGCGTGACTCGGAGGCGGGCCGCTCCAGGGGAAAGGGATCGAGAGTAAAGTGTGCACCGCTGTTAAAGAGGCGGGGGACGTGCAAGGCAGAAGTATGGTCAGTGGGGCAGAGCCCAGCGGCTCTTGTGCATCCTCACACCATGTATTGATCCCTGACTTCAGCAAGACGCGCCAAGAGCGAGACCCCCCCCCCGCACGCACGCACCGTATATGGTTAAGGTGTACGTACAGTGGGAGTGGGTTGTTGAGCAGCACCTAAGGCCAAGTTGGCACGTCAAGTTGGCAGACCTGCTCCTGGGCAGCTGGGGAGCAGCCACAGCAGCTGGGCTCGAGGTGCCCAACATCCTCCCAGCACCGCACAGCCCGAACACGATTTGTCTTTTTAGTGCTTCCTTACATTAACCAGAAGTATTGGAGCCCTACACAGAACGCACAACACCGACGTCAAGTCGACACATCATGGACTCGCGAAGGAGCGACGTCGTGGGCGCGTTCTACGCCTTGATCATGATTATGTGGACATCCTCGGCGAAGCTGGGATCCCTGCAGCTGCAACCCATTGGTGTCGTGGGTGGGGCTGGCTCGGAGGAGGAGGAGGAGTCCCAGAGGGAGCACGGCGTCGCCCGGTGAGTATTATACGACGTTATTGAGATCTTGTAGCGTGTCAAATTACCAAACGAGGCCTGAGAGGGGTGGTTGGCCTGCGGTTGGCGTGGTAAATGCGGCCACATGCGAGCCCGGCGTGGCTTTCACCGCGTTGTCAATTTATTGAAATGACCACAGCTTTTGTCGCGCCCAGAGCACAGCCCCTGCGGCGCGCTGGCATCGCCATGCAGTCCCACCTTCCACGCCATGCTGTCGCCCCTCACCTTCAACGAATGTGCCCTTCGCCACTCTGAACCCCCCAACCATAGGCGTGCACGCCGCCAGGAGCCCAGGAAATCCATCTTCAGCTGGTTTTGGACGTCACAGCCTCGCCACGCAATTCGGAACCTTGACTTGCGGCGACGACGCCCGCCCGACCGTCTCAATCCACATGGCGACCCTCCACCGCCGGCGGCGGACGCCAGCACCCCTGCCGCCGCTTTTGCCGTGGCTGTTGGTGGGGCGGCAGTGGCTCTGCTGCAGCAGGCCGCCAGGCGCGGCCGCGCAAGCTCCTCAAGTGCGGCGGCGCCCGCTGCCCGCGGCCGCCGCAGCGGCGGCGGCCCCCCAGCGTCTTCCGCCTGCCCTGTCCCCCGGGGACTCGGCTGCGCCTCCCCAGCCGGCCGCCAAATGCGTCCAGAGGAGGCGAGCCGCCTGCACCCACTGCTGACAACGGCCCTGAGCTCGGCCTCAGAAGGCCTGAGCAACAACGTGGCGCCCGCGCATGCAGCAGAGGCGGCGCAGCGCCGGGAGTCTGCTGAGCTCGACGTCGACGCCGGCGCTGACGCCACCCCCTCCAGCAGCCTGTCCGGCAGCACCAGCAGCGGCGACCTCACCCCCTGCCTGCTCATCAGCGACAGCTGTGACAGCGACAGTGCCGCCGGCTCCTCTGCCGCAGCCATCAGCTGCCATTCCCTCACCACCCAGACCAGCGTGCCGCTGACGGAGCCCTCCCAGCACCAGCCAACCCTGGGGAGCAGCAGCCCCTCCAGCGGCAGTGCGGTAGTCAGCGTGGTTTTCAACATCTCACCCATCAAGCTGCACCTGACTGTGTCATCAGTGACGCCGGCGCCGCCGCCGGCGCCCGCCTGCCGCGAGTCGCCCGAGGCCAAAGCAGTGGCCACCAACACGCCTGCAGCGACGGCCACGGCGAGCGCTGGCTGCCAGGCCACTGTCCAGGCACAGACGCTGGCCGTCGACGCCTCAACAGACACGACAGTCATGATGACTGTGACCCCCACCAGCCGGATCCTCGGGCCCATACGCCCCACCAGGATCCCCGCCAGCCCCAGGGACAGCACCGCAGCCCCGTCCCCGCCGTCCCCTGCGGCGGCGGCGCCGCCATCCTCTGGCGATGCACCCGCGTCGGCGCACCTCATGGCGCCCGCACCTGCCAGCGAGGTGGCCATCACGCCCTCTTCCGCGAGCCGCGCGGCCCTGGAGCTGCTCATGCAGCGGCGCGCCTTGACTCCCCCGGCGCCCGCCGGGCTGCTGCTGCCCTCGCCAGCCATGCCGCAAACAGCCAACATCACCCCTGCAGCACTCGACCTCAGCCTCTGCTGCACACCGCCGCCGCCCGCCAGCGCCGGCTGCGGCGTCTGCGGAAAAGCGGGCGCGCGCGCTGAGGCGCAGGCGGCGGCGACGCGGGCCCACGCGCAGCACGAGCTGGAGGCCGCCTTTCGCGTGCACTCTGCATCTGAGGCGCGCCTGCAGCGGCAAATTGAGTCCCTCACGCAGCAGCTGGCCGAGTCGCGCCGCGAGGCCGAGGCGCTCAGCCGCGCCGACGCCGCGCGCCGTGCCGCCGAAGCGGCCGCCCTGGCGCTGGGGGAGCCCTCCTCACCCATTCTCGACCAGCTGGCCGCCGCCAAGACTGGTGGCCGCGTCAGCAGCTTCTTCCAGCTCTGCGGCGACGGCGCGGCGCAGGCTGACTGCGCCGCTGCCGCGGAGGTGTTGGCCGCACTGCAGAACACCCTGAGCTTTGCCCAGGATGTGGTGGCAGGGGGAGCGCTGCTAGTGGATCGCGCGCCCTGCGGCTCCACACAGGAGGAAGAGGAGGCGCGGCATTGGCTGGCTGCTGGCAGCTGTGGCCGCAACAACACTCTCAGCATGGTCAAGTGCATTGCGGCCCAGAGCCTGGAGGCGAGCACCCTCAGCGCTGACGTCAGCAACAGCAGCGGGAAGGTGGAGAGCGGAGGCTCTGTGGTCGTTCTGCACACGCCACTGCGCACGCGCAGCAGCAGGGCCATCAACAGCAGCGGCACCAGTGCTGCTGCGAGCAGCGGCGCTGCGTGCATCAGTGGCGCCAGCAGTGGCCTCAGCCGCGGCCCTTGTGCCGCCACGAACTCGGGCAGCGGCAGTGGCGCCGGGGCCGCGGGCGGCGTTGGCGGGCCCGCCCTGAGCCCTGTGCCCGAGGAGCGCCTGAAGGGCGCCCGCAAGCCATGTGCCCCTTTCCTGCGTCGCGCCCTGAGCCTGGGCAGCTCGCAACCCGCTGTGCCGCGCGAGGCCCCCATTGAGGTGGCAGCAACGCTGCCGGCGGGTGGCTTCGACACAGTGCGCTGGGGCCGCTGCATCTCTGAGCTGGGGGCGCAGGCCGCCAGCAGGGTTGCGGCGTGCGATGAGGGCACCCAGACGGAGTGCACGAGCCACGGGCGCGGCGGCAGCGGCCGGGTGGAAGTGGGGTGGCTGGGGGCCCGGCTGTCAGTGGCCAGCAGCAGCCTGGGCGCAGTTCCTCTGTGAAGGTGATACCCCCTTCTGGGGTACACAGATGTCGACAGCTGGCTTTGTATTGTTGTGGAGGCTGTCAATCGATATTGCATGTAATCTTTGGTGAGGCGTGTGCAACCCCTGCATGTGTGTGGATGGGCACCAGCTGGTAGCAAAGTTGTGCACACTTGCAGGAATGCCTGCCACCTACAGGTCTATCACCGCCTTGCTCACAACCTTGTTGTAACATTGACATAGTTGAATCATGGGTTTATGCACGCCAGCTGGCCAAACAAAACTGTCGAGACGAAAGCAGCGTAGAACATCCTGCAGGAAGAAAGCGCCACAAACGTCACTGCATGTTGGATACATGCCCTATCTGCATCCTCAGTGGAACCATTCACAGCTGTACAGCCATCAAACACAAACTGTGCCAGCCGGCACTAAACAATTCAGCTGATGCAGCGCACGTGACGGCGTTGTTGCGCCCTACCTCGCCCGCACGTGCAGAGCGCCACCTGCCGGACGCCCCAAAACCGCCTCCTTGGGCCGTCCCGAGCGCTGGCGTGGCACCATCGTCGCCCATCAGGTGTCCGAGCCCCCCACCCTGAAGCAGTAGTGTGGGTTGCGCGTCACATCCATGCGCTCCAGCCCACAAACATGCGGCAGAGCTGCTCCGGGTCCTGGGCCTCTGCCAGGAGCGCGTCCACCTGAGAGGTTATGTGGGTGTATGAGTGTGTATGTGTGTGTTAGGCAGTGTGTGTGTGAGTGTTTGTGTTAGTTTGTGTGCGTGTAAGTGTGGCTGCGAGTGTGTGTGTGTGTGTGTCTGTGTGCGCAATTGAGCGTGTGTGTAAATCAATAGGTGTTTCAGCTGTCCAGGGCAGGTTGGTTTGGGAGCTGCGAACAACTGCGGCAGCATGCACGCGAAGAGCCAGGGCAGCCCTGCCTGCTGCTGAGGCAGGGCGGACGTGCATCAAGCCCCAGACTGCAAATGCGTGTGACCAACACCTCACCCACACACCCCACAGCCAAAGAGAGAATAGGCTGCAGGCCGGCCCCACTTGGGCACTGGCCGCATCCGTGCCCAGCCCAGCCCAGCACCCCCACCTGCGCCGCCACCCCCAGCGGCTCCCCCTCCCCTCCAGCCACGCCCTCCAGCTTCTGCTTCACCCGCAGCACGGTGCGCGCCGCGTCCGCGTTGCCCAGCGCCTGGGCGGAGCCGTCGCCGCCGTTGCCGCCGCCGGTGCCGGCCCCGTCGGCGTCGCCGCTGCCGCCTGTGACGGACGGTTCGGGGAGGCTGGGTGTTGCAACCTTTTCAGGCTTGAATCTGCAGCCTCGCAAAACAGGTGGTGACCCCAGACACGCCTCGACACGGCCATTGCGATTTGGCAGCAGCAGCAGCAGCAGCAGCAGTAGCAGCAGCAATGAGCCCTGTGGTACCCACCATCCGTTGCGCCGTCCCCTGCGCCCAGGTCCTGCTGGCGCCGCTGCGCCTTTACAGGGTTCATCTGCCACCTGCAGGTGGCGTGACAGGGGCCGACTTGATGTCATTTAGGAGAGTGGGCTGGGGAGGTGGGGTGCGGTGGGCAGGTCCCGGAGAGCTATTGAAGCGTCGTGAGCCGGCCAACCGCGTTCCCTCAGCTGCTCAAAGCTCGGCTCAAACCGCAGATGCACATGTCAAACGAAATGAAGGCACAGGTCTCCCAACGCAAGCGCTGCAGGCTTGTACCGGCGGCTGCTGTTGTCCTGACAGGCACCCGCCCCCCAGCCCGGGACGGCTCGGCACAGGACAGAGGGGGCATGGTAGCACTCCCGGGGCCCGCGTCCCCCACCTGTAGAGTGGGTCGTGCAGGACCACCTCCACAACAGTCAGCAGCGCCTCCTTGTTGCGCCGCAGGACCTGGGAAACAGGTGGGCGGGAGTCGGAAAGCTTGCACCACAGAGCGAGCTGACCATGCGGCGCACACGCGGATGATGCGCCAGGGGGCTCGCAGGACGTGATGCCAGGCCAGGCCTGGGCAGCCCATCCATGCTTTGGGTGAAAGCATCTGACCAAAAGCAAGACAAAACCCTCAACCCTCAACCCTATAATGCTCAGGTCTGTGACGCTCTTGACTTTGGGCCTTTTTGGGCGCGGCCCGCGCCCACCCGCAGCGTCTCCTCGCAGCAGCGCCGCATGGGCCCCTCCACACCAAACGCGCCCATGCCGTCCACTACGTCTCTCGTCAGCCGGAAGGGCACCTGGCGGTGTGTTGTGGGTGTGTTTGTATGTGTGTGGGTGTGAGGTGGGTGCATGTGTGTGTGCATGCGTGCGTGCGTGTGTGTCTGCGCGTGTGTGTGCGTGTGTGTGCAGATATCAACAGAGCTCAAGTCTGGCGACACCCTTCGCGTGCTTGCAGAAGCCAGGAGAGCTGCCTGGCAAGCCAATCCCCCGATGTTCGTCTGCGGATGAGAGTAGCCACCAACAGAACAGCAACGGCTGCCATGGCCCTTGCCTGTCCACCGCTCACCCGCTCCTCCCCACCTTGGGCCCTCTGGGACCCACAACTTGCCACCAATCTCCGGCCCCTCCCACAGCGACCCACAGGCCTGCGAATTTTCACCCACCGTCTCTGGCGTGTTGAGGAACATGCCCTGCTCGAAGGCCACCCCCAGGTCGATCTGCAGCACCGCGGCGCTGCTCTTGTCCAGCAGCATGTTGCCCAGGTGGCGGTCCCCTTTGACCAGGTGCGGGGCGGGGACGGGGACGCAGATTTCAGTTGGGGGTTGGGGATGCAGGGTGATAAAGCGTGCGTTGTGTTGGTCGCATCTATACGTATTCTCAATTACGGTGTTCAAAACGCCTACAGCAATCCGTTTGACCGAGTGCGGCTGCGCAGTACAAGCTGCTGAGCAGAAACACCTCGTGCATGTGTTGCTACACGCGTGCGCGTGCGCCGGCCGTCCAGTCCGCTCACCCAGCCCGATGACGAAACCCGCCATGGAGCTGACCGCGATGGACCGCGTGTATCGCGTGCGCGCCTCGAACCAGGCCGCCGGCGCGCGGAACGCCTCCAGGAAGAAGTTGTGGAAGACGGGCGGGAAGCGGGACAGGCACTCGAGGAAGGAGGGCAGCAGCTGCTCGGCGGGCGCCTTGCTCATCTTGTTGTAGCAGTCGAACCAGGACCAGCCGCCCCTTGAGCGGTAGCTAAGGTGTGTGAAGGGGAGGAACGTTTGACAATGTGTGTGTGTGTGTGCACGCGCGCGCGCACACATGTGCTGAGGCTACGCAGATCAGATCATTATCGCGCAGATTTTGGCAATCCCAGCGCCTGCACGACCCCCAGCTTGCCCCAGGACCCCACCAATTCACCCACAGGCCAGCAGTGTGATGCGGCAGGTGCAAACAATAGGACGATTCCCGCGGCGTACTCACCGTGCATGTGCGCCGCTCTGCCTGTTGCGCCCCGCCAGGTAGTCGGCCATCGGCACAGTGTTCTCCACCCACTGCACCAGGCCTGGTGCAGTTTGTGATGCGGTGGTGTTGGTGGTGCATGTGTGTGCGCGTGCATTGTGTGTGCGTGTGCGTGCGTGTGTGTGTGCGTGCGTGTGTGTGTGTGTGTGTGTGTGTGTGTGTGTGTGTGTGTGTGTGTTTATTATTATTGGCAGTTCATTTGACACATGGCGTGTAAACGTTGGCGTGCTCATCAGAGGATTGTGAAACGCGGTTGGCAGGCCCCGCCTTCCTGCTGCGCGCCCATTAGAGGTGGCCCCGCCAAAACACGCACACTTACACACACACACACACACACAAACACACACACACACACACACGCGCGCGCGCGCGCGCGCACGCACGCGCACGCACACGTGCGCACACACACGCTCTCTCTCTATTTCTCATGGGCACAGACACACACCTGCTGCGGGGCTGATGGGCACGACACGGTACGTGCCCATGCCCAGGCGCCGCGCCGCTGCGTCGGGCGTCCCTGCCAGTAGCGTGTTGACCAGGCCAAAGAACTGCTGCATCACGGCGTCCTGCGGGTTGGGTTGGAGGTGGTTGTCACGGGGATGAACGAGGAGAAGAGTGGTGAAGGAAAGCCCTGTGCCGGCCCAAGGGGCATGCAGCACTTGCGCTTCATCATCCATGGAGGCCGCTCTGAGGAGCTTCCGGGCCACGAGCTAGGCGGCCGCCCCTGGAAACTCGACGGGCGGGGAGACTGCAGAAATCCAAGGGGGTCCGGATAGGCAGGGAATGTTTCGCGGGGATGTGTGTGTGTGTGTGTGTGTTTCGCAAGGCACCTGCCGCATGTCGTCGTTGCCGCTCTTGACCAGCATGCGGTGGGACGCCCCATCAGAGTCGGTGGCCTGGGGGTGACATGGTGTGCGTGCGTGTGTATGCACGTGTGTGCGTTTTCATACGTTAACTGTGTGTGTGCGTGTGCGCATCAATGTGTGCACTGATGTGCCAACGTGCACGCTTAATGAAATGCACATGTTGACATGACAGGTTAAACCCAGCACGCCAGCGCCGCGAGTGGCTGGCGCAGCCACCGCGCGCGCGCACACACACACACACACACACAGACACACACACACACACAGACACACACACACACACACACACACACACACACGTATGCACCTGCAGGACCTTGGGGGCATTGATGCCGCCTGCATGGCCCACGCGCGGCCCAAACTCTGTCAGCGTCGGGACGTGAGCGTATGCGCCGCTTGGGTCCAGGGGCAGCGGCGCAGTGGGGACGGGCACCAGGGTGAGGCTCTGCAGGGGGCCAGTGCGTGGGGGCGGGCAGGGGGGCGGGCGTTTGAGCGGGTGGTTGGGCAGGCGCGTGGTTACGTGGGTGTCTGAAGGTGGGTGCGCGAGGCGCAGCTGACCGGGCAGCGAAACTGGGGGGCGGGGCCGTCGCGCGCACAGCAGGCGCCGACCTGCAGCCGCCGCTTGATGGCAGCGGGGAAGGCCCAGCCGTCTGGCGGGGGCGTGGTGCTGCCCTTGGGCTGCAGCTGCATCGCCGCCAGCTCCACAAAGCCGGCCACCATCGCCTCAACCTGCCTGCGGCGGTATACAACACAACGCAATGCGTGGTGAGTGGTGCAATGAACTTTGGAGGTATCACCAGTGCTGGTGTGGCGGCAAAGGGGCGGTGCGCAAGGACGCACAGGGCCTGCAGTGGGCGCAGTGCGGCGCTCACGGGCACGGGCAGGTGCTGCCGTTCTGCGGCCGGCCGTGCGCAGCTCACTTGAGCAGCTCTGCGCGCTGGGGGTTCTTGGCCAGGCGGGCCAGGAGCGCGGACGCGGCTTGCACCTGGGGCGTGGCAGGGCGCGGGGGGGAGTCGCTTTGCGGGAGCGCATCGGTGCAGATGAGGCAGGAAGCGCGCGAGCACCTGCCACGACAGGGGCACTCGCGGCCCCTGCCATCCACCAGCCTTTGCATCACGAACCCTGCTGCTTGCTTTCAAAGACGGATGATCGGGACCAGCAGCCGCGACAAACGTGCGCGCCACGGCGCAGGGACCCCATTGGCCTTCACGCAACGCCCAAACAAGCCGACGGACGGCTGGCGACCCACCAGTGACCGATTGCAGACCAATGCGTCCCCAGCCCAATGCCCCGCCCCGCCCCGCCGCACCTTGTCCATATCAAACTCCTGCCGCGCCAGCACCTGCGCCCCCGCCGCGGCGCCGGTGGGCACGGGCTGGCCGTTGCGGCCGAGGTTGCCGTTGCGCAGGGCGATGAGGGAGTAGAGTGTGTGGTAGGGGTGGTCCAGGGCCATACGCTCCAGGGCGCGGCACAGCACCTGGCAGGGGCGGGCGAAATGAGGGCGGTTTGAGGGCTGTTTGAGGGCGATTTGAGGCCGATTGCAGGGTGATGCAAAGGTTTGAGGGGGGTTTGAGGGCAAACAATTAGGGCGGGGCCGGGGGACAGGGACGGGAGGCAGGCGTCGCGGTGGGGCTGGGCGCGGTTGGAAGCTGCCCTTGTGGGGAGGCACCAGGGGCGGGGCGGGGAGCGGGCGGGCCGATGGGCTGGCGTGCGCAAGCACCGGGGAGGTGCGCGGCAGTGGGGTTCAAGGGGGCATGCGAGGTTCTGGCTTTATTGGTTGGTGCTGAAACGATATTAAATAGCGGTCCATGAAATGTTCGAGACCGCCATCATCCTCCCTCACCTGCTGGAAGGCCTTCTGGTTTGAGCCCTGCTGGCCTGCCGCAGACTTGGCGCTCATGCGGCTCGCGATCTGATAGGGTGTGACGTGTGGTTTTGGGAAGTTGCATCTGGGGTTTCAGGGGAATGAGAGGCTGCCGGGCTCACTTGCAGCGCGCGGTGAGATGCTGGGCCTGCGCGGAAGGCAGGCCCCACTAGAAACACAGCCTCAAACCCTGCTCTTCCCCTGATTCTGCAGAACCCTGCTGCACGTCACAGTCAGCCAACAAAGGTCACCGCTCGCCTCTTGACGCGCAAAAGCCCACCTGGTACACCAGGGGCACAAATTTGGCGGAGGGGACGGCCTCCACCACCTCTTTCACGCGCCGGTTGACGTGGGGCTCCTCACTCAGCGCCAGCCACAGCTGGCACAGCCGGTACACGGCCTGGGCAGGGGTGCCAGACATGCCCACACGCGCGTTTGGGGCCTCGACAACAACTGGCGAGTTTGTGACCCCAAGTGTTGCGCGGGTGGCTGCGCAGCCGTCGAGCCAGCCGCAGCGCGTGTTTGGGTCGTGCATAAAGAGAAGTGTGTGGAGCGGCTAGGCGGTGAGTGAAGCTGCGCCGTCCGCCAGGTCAGCGCGGGCATAAGCCACCCACCGCCAGGTCGTGGCTGCCGCCGGCCTGAAGGGCGCGGCCGTAGTTCTGGAGGGCGATGTGCAGGGTCCTGCGGTCCAAGATTAAGGAGGCGGCGCGGGAATGAGGTGCGGGGGAGAGGTGGGGCGGGGTGAGGGCTCTGCTGCCTCGGTTGTGAGGGTGAAAATGCTTGCCTGGGCAGCGTGCAGTGGCAGCATGCCGGGGCAGCATGCCAGGTCAGCGCAGCGTTGTGATTCAGTGTAGCGTGCGCAGGTTCAATTATGCCTGTCCGGGCGCGGCCTGATCAGGGTTGGACCAACAACCCCCGGCATTATCATTCCACAGAGCACCCTGCAGCGAGTCCACCAGGTGATCGTTTCGTAGACTGGCAGCGGGGGCCTCACCTTTGCGCGAGGTCCTGAAGCTGCTGGGTAGCTGCCTCGTCGGCACCGATCACGCGCTGCAGCGCGTTGATGCTGATCAGGCAGTGCCGCCGCGTGACCTCGTTCAGCCCCGGGCCGTTGAGGCGCGAGTTCCAGACCTCCACCTATGAGGGGGGGGGGGCGGTTGTGAGGCAATGGTGACCGGGTTTATGGGTGGTGATGCTGTGCGTGCGGTCTCTCATTGGCCTGTTGACGAGCAGCAGGCGAGGCTGCAAGGAGGAAACCAGGCTCTGCGCGCCGCAGTCACCTGGAGCAGGGGCGATGAGCCGTAGGAATGGACAGCGCGGTCGTGGTGCAGTGCAGCAGGGAGTGCCAAAACATATGTGTGAAGGGCGCTTCGGCCCGGCCCCCCCCCCCCCGCGCACCTGCCGCCGCTTTGCCGCGATGACCATCTGCTGGGTGCGCCACTCCGGCGACGACATCTGCTGCTGCGTCTGCCTGCGCGCGCGTGCATATGTGTGAGATGATTGTGGGAGTGAGACCGTGCTCTTGCTGCATGGGAGGAGCCTCGAATCGCTGGCCCCCTGTGGACATAGCTGTGGCGCGCGCCTCGTCCCGGCGCTGGACCGCGTGCAGGCAGATGCAAACAAATGAATGCTGAGCCGCCGCGGGAGCGTGACACAATGCATCAAGCACCCCGTCAAGTGCACAGGTTCCCTGGAGGCGTTGGGATTGCATCCCACGGCCTGGAATAAGGTTGCACCAAAGGGGATAGCATGCAGAGGGAACAGGAGGCCAGTCCTTCGGGCGTCCATCGGGCCCCGATGCTGAGTCAGGCCACTCACTTGTACCGCTCGTCCGCGAACGCGGCCAGCCTGAAGAACACGCGCGCCGCCAGCTCTCCCTCCCCGCCCCCGCCGTCCCGCAGCGCGTCAGCGCCGCGGGCCATCAGCTCCATCACGGTCGCCGTCTTGCCGCCGCCATGCTGCGTCGCGGCCGACCACTTGCCGGCCAGGGACAGCATACGCGCCAGCTGCTGGTGACGCGGCGGCTCGCCCTGCTGCTGCTGCTGCTGCTGCTGCTGCTGCTGCTGCTGCTGGGGTGGGCCGTCCGCAGCCTCGACAGCTGCTATCAGGGAATGCAGCTCGCGGAGGGCGCCGGCCGCCTGCCCGCGGTCCCACATCAGCTTGACAGCCTCAAGCAGCCACGCAGACTGCGGCCGCAGCATCGGCCTCCACCACGCGCCCGCGCCCGCGCCCGCGGCCCCGCCGGCCATCGCGGCGAACGGGCCCGCAGTGGCTCCGGCGTCGGCGTCAGCGGCAGCGTGGTTGCGGATGAGGTGGCGGACGCGCGTGAGGGCCGCGTCCGCGGCGGCGAGGTGGCCGCACTTGCGGGCGGCGCCGGCGGCGGCCTGGAGCGTCACCACCAGCACGTCGGGCCTGAGGTGGCGGCGCCGAATCACGAAAAGCAGGAAGGACGAAACGGCAGCAGTGGGTTGAAAGCTTGCGCCATGGCACGGCCGGACACATTGCAAGGCAGGGTGCAGCTGAAGCTGCAGGCGCGCGGTTTACATCGTTGCATTGCCCGGCCGATGTTCAACCTGCGCGGTCAAATCACCGGCGACCGCTTGGCTCGGAACCGGGGCGCCGCACCTGCCCAGGATTTGCGCCACACAGGCCTGCAGCGCCAGCAGCTGGTCTGCTTGGTGGTAATCTCCAGGGCGCAGCCGCAGCGCGCCCGAGCCAGCCGCGACGCCCTCCGCCGACGAAGCTGCGCCGCCGAGCGGGCCCAGCAGGCGCCGCAGCAGCTGCGGCGTGGCGCAGGAGGCGGCCGCGGCCGCGGCGCCGGCGCCACCTGCGAGGCCGGCGGAGGGCGACGCAGCGGCGTCGCTGGCGCACTTGGCCCACTTGATGCGCCAGGCGCGGCGCAGCAGCTCCAGCATCTGTAGCCGCACCTGGGCAGTTCGCAAGCCGAGGCAGGAGACAGGTGGGTTGTGGGTAAGGCATGGTGAAGTTCACGCCACGAGTTTGAACACGTTGCCAAGATTGAATAAGTCAGGTCGAGCGCGTTGGATCAGTCAGGCCGCCGGCCTTTGCGATTGAACCTGTGTCACACAGCTGGTCAGCCCCAGACAGCACCAGCACCCAGCAAGGCGACCAGGGCCAGCCATCAAGCCTGCCGCCAGAGAGGAGTCCGGTTGAAAAACCCGCCCGCCCACCAGGGCATGGTTGACCGTGACTGCGCTCTCGTCCCCGCTGGTAGCCAGCGCGCCGACGGCCGCGTGCCGCGCCTCTGCGAGCGCCGCCCCAAACGCCTCCCCGTCCCCTGCGCGCAGCAGCTGTAGCGACCGGAAGATACCGGCGTGGAACCCGCCGGCGCCGCCGCCGTTCCCGACCGCCGCGCCCTCGCCGCGTGTGCCTGCCACTGCCGCTTGTGCCGCCGGCGCCGCGAGCGCGCCAGCTGTCCCCTGTCCTGCAGTGTCCCACTCGCCTAGCCGCCACGCAAGCTCAGCCTGCGCCTCGCGCGTCGCCGAATCCGCAGCACACGCGCCACTGCTGCCGCCAGTGTTGGCCAGACTGGATTGGAGGTACCTCTGCGCCGTGTGGCGGCAGCCCATGCGTGTCAGAGCCCTCAATAGGTCAACAGCTGTGCCCCCGAGCCCCGCCCCTGCTGGCGCCGCAGCAGGGTGCTGCAGGCGCTCGTCCGCGGCGGCCAGCACCTCGGGCCAGCGGCCCTCGCACTGCTGCAGCCGCAGGCGGCCCGAGGCGCTGCCCAGGATCGCGGCAATCGCATAAACGCCATCAGGGTCGTTGATCCTCTCGTACAGATCAAGCAGCAGCGCCTCAATCTCGGACAGCCGCGAATCCTCGTCAGAGGCGCCGACGGCGCCGCCCGGGTCCGAGGCGGCGCCCGCCGACGCCGGCCGGCTTGTGCGGGGCGGCTGAGGGGTGGCCAAGTGCTGCGCATTGCGGCGCCCGCGCTGCTGCTGCTGCTGCTGCTGCGGGGCCTGCAGCTGCGCCTGCGTCCCGCCCGGCAGCAGTTCTGCCAGCATCGACGGCAGCGCGGGCGTCGCTGCCGCCCCCGCCCCGCTGCCTAGTGCATCCTTGGCGCCTGCGCGCGGCAGCGCGACGCCGCCGTGCCGCAGCTCGCACCAGCGCTCCACATACACGAGCGCCATGAAGTGGGCGCCGCACGCGTCCGCAGCGCGCGCGACGGCGGCGTAATCGGTGTTCAGTGCGTACACCGTGTCCCAGTAGTAGGGGTGCAGCCGGTCGGCGGGCGGGCGGCCCTTGGCTGCGGCAGTTTGGGGTTGATTTGCAGGCGAGCGGGGCGAGGACAGGTGTTGGCGCACTTGGACAGGCTCCCTTAAACCGCGTTGTTCCAGGGACTGAGCCCGCTCCGAGACGGCGCCCATCCCTGCAGCACCCCGGCGCCCGTGGCGACGCACGTGCTCACACAAGCGCACACTGATGTTTACGCGCGCGCGCAAACACACACACACACACACACACGACCTCGTGCACGCAAACACACCACCTCGCTCCCGCCACCATGCGTTAGACTCCACAGTCGGCCTGAATTGGGCAGCGCCTGCACCGGCGCGCCCTCACCTGTCAGCTTCGAATCCCGATGGATGCCCCTCAAAAACTCGAGCGCCCGCAGCAGCACCCGCAGCCCCTGCCGCGCGTCGTCCGCGCCCGTGCCCGCGGCTGCACCCGACGGCCCGCCGCGCGCCGGGCCGCCCCCGGCGGCCCCGAGGCTGGGACCTCGGGACAGGCTGGCCTGCAGCGAGGACGTCATCGAGCGTCCCTTCGCCTGGTCGACAGACCCCGACGAGCGGCCCACGTCGGACCCTGCAGGGGGAGGTGCTGCGGCGCCGGCGGCCGCGGCGGCCCCCTCCAGGAGTGCCGCCTCCATCGCCGCGCCGAGCTCGGCCCGCGCCTGCCAGGGCGGTAAGCCGACCGGCCGCTCGTCCGAGTAGCGGCCCGCGCCCGCGCCCACCACCTCGCGCAGCGCGTGCGGCAGCAGCGCCGCCGCCACTGCGGGCAGCGCCGCCGCGGCGGGCGCGAGCAGCCGGAGCAGCGGGTCTCGCGCGCACGCCGACAGCAGCGCGGACGATAGGCGGCAGAGCCACGCGCCGTGGGGCGCCGGCCCGGCGGGATTCCAAAGGGACGGCTCCGACAACTCAACCCCCTGCTGCTCCTGCGGACCGCCGCCGCCGACCTCGCCCTGCTGCTCCTCCTCATTTTCAGCCTCAGCATCCCCACCGGCGCTGCCGGCGCCGCCGGCAAGGGATGACAGGTAGCAGGGCACCATAGCTCGTGCAGCCGCCGCAGCATCGTCCCACCCGGCCGCCTCCCACGCGCGGTTGAGGGCGTCCTGCAGCGGCCGCAGCGCGGCGCCGCCCTCGGGCGTCGCCAACAGCGCGCGCGTGGCGGACTGGACCGTCCCTATGACTTCTGGGTCGGGGCCGGCCAGGAAGCTGCCCAGCAGCTCCAGCACCCCGAAGAGCATCGCGTCACGGCGGGGGTCCCCGGTCACTGACGCCGCGCCGCTGGCCGTCAATATCGCGGCCGCTCCGCCGCCGGCGCCATCAACGGCTGCAGTCGAAGCAGGGCCAGGACCTGTGGACCGGCTGCGCTGCTTTGGCGCGGAGCCGCCCGCCGACGCGGGCTGGGCCAGCCCGGCCTCGTCGTCGCCGGTCGATGACATGTAGATGACGTCATCGCCGCCCCCGCCGGCGGCCGCAGCTGCCGAGAAGCTGATGACGTCGGGCGGCAGCGGCCCCGCGGCCGCCAGCAGGCGCGCGGCCAGGCCAGACAGCCCTGGGTCGTCCAGACGCGCCCCCAGGTGCGCCAGCCGCCACGCGGCCGCGCACACCCCCGGCAGCAGCCGCCCCGAGACCCGCTGCTCGCACGCGCCGTCGGGCGCCGCCCCCGCGTCGCCGGGCGGCCGCGGGGCCGGCGGCGCGAGCAGCGCGTCCTTGTCAGCGTCGAGGCCGCGCTCGAGCGCCGCGAGCGCGCGTCGGCGGCTGGCCGGCGGCATGCCGGCCGCGCGCGCCGCAAACATGGAAACCTCCTCCGCAAGCGTGACCCCCGCCCGCGCCGCACGCAGCGCCGCGTCCGCGCCGCTGAGCGCCGGCAGCGCCGGCAGCGGGCCGAGCGCCCGCATGTGCGCGTGCAGCGGGTCTGCAG
>NW_014012586.1:0-11813 GCF_000611645.1 Monoraphidium neglectum
GCAGCAGCAGCATGAGGGCAGCAGCGGGCGCGCCATCGTGTATGCCCTCAAGCGCCAGGCCGTCTCCGGCCTCGCGCGGCGGCTCGCCGCGGCGGGCGTGGCGTGCGGCGCCTACCACGCCGGCCTGCCGGCCGCGGAGCGCGCGGAGACGCTGGCGCAGTGGCGGGCCGGCGAGCTGGCGGTATGCGTTGCGACGGTGGCATTTGGCATGGGCGTGGACTCCCCCGACGGTGCGACGGCCGGGTGGCTGCCGCGCCGCCGGCCCTAGCATGAGCATCCTGGCCTGGCCACTGCACCCCGAGACCGGTTGTACCCATGCCCGTGGTGATGTAACTGGTCGCGCCCCGTCACCACGCCGGAGACGCCTTGGACCGACACATGCACCGCCTCCAGCCCCACCAACCTGGCTCACTTGCCAACCAACCCGCTGTCCTCAAACCAAACGCCCTCTTCTCGACTCATCACGCCCGCGCAGTGCGGCTGGTGGTGCACATGAACCCGCCGTCATCAATGGAGGCCCTTTACCAGGAGAGCGGCCGCGCGGGGCGCGACGGGCTGCCCGCGCGCAGCATCATCTTCTATGGCGCCGCCGACCGCAGGTGCGAGCTAACTGCGAAAAACATGGGGCCACGTGCAAACGCGGCTGCGTGGTCCCATCCACGGGTTGCGTACTTTGGAAAAGGCTTGCACAAAGGCGGTGCAGGTCGGGACATGGGGCATGCGGGTTTCTGGCGCGGCCTTCCGCCGCGGCCTCGGGCGTTGCACGTGAGTGCAGGCATGTGTGCGCCACTGGTGCCATGCCAAAGCGACCCGCCCCGCGAGTAGCCTGGTGTTGCTTCGGCGACCAAACCCGCTCGCCCGCTCATGCGCAGGCGGATGGACTTCATTTTGCAACAGGAGCTCGAGCAGGCGCGCCGCGGCGGGGGCGGGGGCGGCGGCGCGGCGCGCGGCCGCGGCGGCGGCAGGAAGCGGGGACTCGAGCAGCGGGCGCCGAAATCGGAGGGGCACGATGACGAGGACGGCGGGGACGACGCGCCGGGTAACGCAGCCGACGACGGCGGCGGCAAAGCTATGGCCGCCGCGGCGCTGAAGGCGTGGGGCGAGGTGGTGGCTTACTGCACGCAGCCGACGTGTAGGCGCGTGCGCGTGCTCGGCCACTTTGGCGAGACGCCGCCCGCGCATGCTAATGCGGCCGCCGGCGGCGCACGCAGGCGCGAAGGGGCCTGCCCGCGCTGCTGCGACGTGTGCGACGACCCACGAGAGGCCGCCGCGGCGGCGGAGCAGCAGCGGGAGCTGGAGGCGTCCGCGCTGCTGCGGCGCGGCGGCGCTGGATGGCGCGGCGGCGGCGGGGCCCGTGGGGCGGGTCGCGGGGGCGGACGTGGACGCGGCGAGCCGTGGGGGTGGGACGACGGCAGCAGCGATGAGGAGGGAGAAGAGGGCGGCGGCAGCGACGAGGGTGATGGTGATGCTGCGGGGGAGGACGAGGCCGCGGCAGAGCTTCTGCGGCAGGCGAAGCGGCGGGCGCCGGCGAGCGCGCTGGCGGTCCTGGAGCGGGCGGAGGAGGCCCAGGAGAAGAAGCGGCGGCAGCAGGCGCTGGAGGCGGAAGGGGACCCCTTGGATCGGCGCCTGGCGGCCGCGGGCGGCGCCCCGCCTTCGCACAGGGTGGGCATTTTTCTGGGGTGGGGAAGGGCACGTTTCCAGGCGGGTCGCTCCTGTTCCGCCACGCATTGGCAGCCCTGGACCACCCGTTTTGCGTGTGCGCAACCTGCGGCGGCCCCATACTTAGACTCCTTGGCCACCCTCATGCAGTCGGCCGCTGCCCCGGCCTCTTCTGCTGCAACGCGCTGCAAACCCATTCCACTCCGCCCAGGCGGAGGTCGACGCCGCCCAGCGCGGCGCCGTGCGCGCCAAGCTGGCGCAGCTGATCGCCTCCAACCCGGCGCTGGCCTGCACGGCCGCTCAGTCGGACGCGATCGGCGCCGCCGCGGAGGGCGCGGTGCACCGGCCGGCCATCCAAAAGCAGCCCTACACGAGCGCCGCGACGGCGCTGGCCGCGGCGGTGCGCCGGGCGCCCGGCTGGCACGCGCTCGCGCCGTGGGCGGGAGCGTTTGCGGGGTGCGGGCGGGAGGCGTTCCTGGAGGCGGCGGTCGCGGCGGCCGAGGCGGCGGCGGGCGGCGGGCAGGATGAGGGGGACGGGCGGCTGCAGCGGGCAGTTCAAGAGCTGCGGATGCTACGAGATCTGGAGGTCACGGCGGGCCTGCTGCAGGCGACGGGCGCGGGCAGGCGCGTGCGCGCGCTGAAGAAGTGCGCGGGCGGAGTGGGCGAGGCCGCGGGCGCTGTGGTCGACGCGTGGAGGGCGCGGGTGGCGGCGGCGACCGCTGCTGTCAGTGGGGAGGGCGGCGGGCAGCAGCGGCGGGAGCGACCGCCAGCGGGAAGCGGCGGTGGCGGCTGATGCAGGTGCTGTGGGCCGCTGTCCCTGCATTAATTGTGGTCTCGCAGCTTTCCTTGCCTTGGTCACTTTTCGCGGTTGTGTGACATTGGTTTGGTGTAAGGGTTGAAGAATGTCTCACACCTGTTGGCTTCTGTGGTTGCTGCCAGCCGTTGTTGGACTATTGCAACCGTTTGCAGGGGATGGCATACGCCATTTGCAGCAACATCAGATGGGGGGTTTGCACTTTACAGAGGACAGCCACAAGGTGCTGCTCAGAGACAGCTCAAGTATCAGGCGAGTGCGCATCCAAGCTCAGAGTCAGTCGGGTATGCGTGCCAGTCAAGCGGCGTGTGTGGGAAGGGCAGGGATTGTCTCAGGGCAGGAGGAGATCCCGCAAATGTGAGAGAAAGAGCAGGGCTTGCAAAGCTCAAACATTTGTCATCCAAACAAATCATCATCTTAACTTGCTCTGTCGGCAAGGTTTGACAGGTAGGGGAGCAGTCCACATCATCGTTTGACTCATGTAATACAGCCGTGTCCATGGTACTATCCGCCCAACCGAGGAATATCTAATCAGATTCAACGAGTCGTTTGGGGTCAGGAACAGCCAAGGCTGGCTGGCTGACAAGGCAGGCAATGAGCAGACGGGTGAGCTTTGTGGCAGGAGTGGTGTGAGGGGAGACGTCATCATTGCTGAAAAGCGGCACGTGCTTCATCAGCTCCATATCTTGCACTCAGGAGTGGCAGAGCAACGTCCAAGGATAAAGGGAAATGCGTGCACAACTTTCTTAGGCCACCCAAGCAGTCGGGGTGCGTTCGTGTGTGCCGCTGGCCAAGCAAGGCCTATGGCGCATGGTGAATCAGCGTGAGCGTCTGCCAGCTCTCGCCTAAAGGTTGCAGGTTATTCAAGTGGAGAATTTGCATTGCCCTGGCTTGATCCTGTTGGGTGTGAACCACATTGTGCCAAAGCTGCCCGGCTGCCCAGCAGCAGGCTTACTAACATCAAACTGGACAAAGCGGTCGGTGAACCAGGGGCCCGCCACCCACACAAAGTCCTGCGCGCTAGAAGACGCACGCACATACGAGCAGGCGGCAACGGCAGTCGTTGCGCCACCCCTGCAGTCATTGACTTGGAACGCCCCTGGAATGGAGGCCACGGCGCCACCCTGCAAAAGCAAGCGGCCATGGCGGGTCCAGAGAGGCTAATCTATGACTGCCAAGTGGGGGCCTTTCGTTTGTGCGCCTGCAGCAGGCGCGGGCGCAGGTCCTGGGTTCGTGCCAGTCAGGCTGCAGGGGCGCAACGCTCAAACCGGGTGGGTGCGAACACACATCAGAAAAGGCCTCCGCCGCGCTCTGGTGGACGGGAGGGCCATGACGTGCAACCATCGCACCTGCAGGGTGATGTTGATGTAGTTGGGATACAGGGCCAGCACCGTGGCAGCAGCGGCCTGGATCTTGGACTTGGAGGTGCCGCTGGGAAGAGTGATCTGGGTGCAGGCCGAAGGCAGCACGGTGTTGTTGCTGCTCACAGGCAGGTTGGCGCCGCACCTGTGATCGTCAGCGGCGTCGGCGCGTGTTGCAGGAGTATTGTCTAAATGGGCGGGGTGGGGGCAATTGCAAGCTTGTTGCAGCGCACCGCTGCGAGGCAGCGGTGGGATCAATGTGGTGGCGCACGCAGCTCTGTCTGACAGCACGCTGCTGCAGGACCCCTTGGACACCCCCCTCTCCTGCTGCCGCAAGGCTGACAGCTGCTGCGTCGTTGGCACAGCGTCCCTCACATGGAAGTGGCGTTCTGGCAAGCTGTGACATTCAGGCCCTTGCTCTGCGCCGCCTGCAGGTTTGCGGGTCAAATTCAAACCGGTGTAGGTGATAAGCAGCAGGATGGCTGCAGCTCTTAGTCGCGCGTGTGGAAGAGTGCCAGGTGACTGGGCAGTATTACCTCTGCTTGGCTCCGCCCGGGACCTGCCACAGCGCACAACCCGTGCGCTACCCTGCAAGACACCCCAAGATTGCACAGCACGTGCATATCCCAAACAAGGCTGAAGAGCATGCGCGAATGCTCACAGCAAAGGCGGCCTGGAAGTATGCAATGTGGGGGTTGTACACTGCGGCTGGCACAGTGAACTCTCCGTATGCGCCCTGCAAGCGACAGGGGCGCGTCGGTTGAGTCGTCGATGACAGCATGGGGCAATGGCAAACCGAGACCGTGCCAAGCACCACCAGGTGTCAAGCAAGAGCCACAGACAAAAGTGCAGATCAAGGCGCCAGGCCCCGCATCGAAGCAGCAACAGAGGCACTCCCACCGTGTCCCAAAGGACTGTCGTTGGAGATGTGAACGGGATGGTGGTGGCTGGGCTGCCTGCGAAGCCAGGAACGGCAGCCCCGCTTGCGATGCTGCGGAATTCTTGTGTTGAGGCGCTGGAGGGGCCGGCGCCCTGGGGCGTGAAGGTCACGTTGACCAGAGGGGCGCTGCGGAGGGTGCTGTTCTTGAGGCCGATGGGCAGCTGGGGCCCGAGGATGTTGAAGGAGTTTGGGGAGAGCCGGGCGTTGCAGTTGGTGTTTGTTTGGGCATCCAAGTAACAGAAGCCAACCTGGCAGGGACAAAGAGGTAGGTGGTGGCCCGGGTCTGAGGATGTGATGCATGTGTGCTGCGTGAGGAACTAAGCCAGGGTGCTAGCAAACGCTGATGGGATTCTGAGGGGAATGCCAGCTGGAAGCAACGCGCATACAAACACGCACGCAGGAATCCCTTCCTGGCGACTGCTCACTGTGCGCTGAGAGATGAGTCCCTGGTCATGAGCCTGCAGGGTAGGTGCAGCCAGAAGCGGTGGGCGTCGGTCGGCTGCAATCTGGCAGATGCCCAACAACGCGCCAGGTATTGAAGCCATGACAACACATGGATCTCCCTTTCCTCCCGTGCTTCGCAAGAGAGATTAGGCAGCAGCAACAGCACCCATGATTTCCTTGGAATGCTTTAGGCTTGGGCGTCAGTCTGCCCCTGCATGTCGCACCTGCTGAGGTACAGCAATGCTGCTCGGCCCTGCTACGCCGCTTGCCCATGCAAATGTCCACCTGCGGCGCAGGTACGTGCGATTGGTGGATCTGCTTAGACTTATGGGTTTGAGCTGCAGGGCCTGACAGCAGCCCTTCTAAACACACATCGTGTGTGTATAGGGGGGGGGAGAGCGACAGCACACCGTGTGCGTGTGCGTGTGCGTGTCAGTGCATGCGCGAGTGCAGGTGTGTGTGCATGTGCACGACGGTGTTGAACCGCAGTCGCGTATTCAAAAAAGAGTGAGTGGAGGTGTGTTCGCGTGCATGCCCTCCTGTATGTGTGTGCAACAATGACATGTGCATGCAAGAGCAAAAGTGCGTGTGCAGCCAGCTGGCTGACCCTGCATGCCTACCCTGCCTCAATGCCAGAGCTGTAGTCGTTGCATGCAAAGCCAGGCTGAGACATGTCCAGTGGGCAGACTTGGGCATTGGCCAGGCAGGTGGCCCCAGCTGCGCCCTCTGCACACCTGCGCGAGGGGATGGGGTATTCATGAAGCACCTCAAACCTGTTTTTGCTTCAGTGCGCTATGGTGTGTATCAAAGCAATAGCAAGTGTGAAATGTATTGGTGCAGGTGTTGAAGTGTTCACGCACGCACGCACACGTGTGTGTGGATGTGTAGGTGGGTGTGGGTGCATTCGTGCGTGCGTGTGTGCGTGCGAGTGAGTGCGCACACGCACGCACGGGCGCGCACGTGCCTAAACGGGCATGCATACTGCTTGTGAGGATTACGGCAAGGTGACTTGCACGATCACGACAGCAGGAGTAAGAAACACAGTCTCGATGCACGACGCAGAGGTACAACTATAAACATCACAATGGCACAGCACAAAAGGCAAGTTGATACCGTTGGGTCGGTGCGCACTTGAATTTCTTAGTTGAACAGGCAAATTTCGCCTTGAAGGGCAGACCGCCAGTGCCTGCTCCCTGAACATGATTGAAAGTGACAGTGTCCGTGGCAACGGGGCCCGCGTTGCCGTTATACCTGCATGTACAGGGGGCGAATTGTACGGTTGCACACTAGTATGGGCGCCCGGACTTTGCACCGACCGTGCAAGAGACAGTGCCTAGTGTGCTGCGTCATCCCCCTGACCTGGGTCCGGTACACCGGCAGAATTACTACTTGCTTCTTGACTGAATAATCACCCAGGCAAGGTGAAATCGCGGACCGGGCAAAGCGCTCAACCCCTAGACGCACAAGCACCACCATCACTGCTCACCCAGTGCCGCCCGTCAGCCCCTGGGTGTAATAGCAGCCGGCCTGCGCACTGCCCTGCTTGTGCTTTCACTGCAGCCCTGTGCCCTGACAGTTGGGCAGCGCAGCGCTCTGTTGAAGGGTGTAGCTGCCGGGCAGATTTGGGCAGCCATCACCAGGGGAGTTGCAGGTCACCTCCAGCAGGCCGCTGCCCGTGTCAGCCGTCATCGTGTAGTTGGCGCCGGCGAAGCCAAAGCCGATGGAGCGCGACCCGATGCCGCGGGGGTACGGCTGGGAGGCGCCTGCATGGTGGCGCAGCGCGCCGGTTGAATCAATGCGACCGCTGGAGGCTTATCTGACAAAACCTGAAAGAGCAATGACGGCATCCAACCTGGCACCCAAGGTGTGCCCTTGTGATTTCTCCTGGCTATCGCTGCATGCGCGGGCCGCGTGAGCTGGTCGCAACATGCTCGACGGCGTTCACAGGATGCAATAGTTCTCGGCCTCCCGTCTCCTCACCGCCGATGTCAAGGGCCACAGAGATGACGTGGCTGCAGGCACGCATTGCATCGGGGGTGAGCGGTGCATGTTGTGAAGCAGCGACTGCAGGTATGCTTCTGACCATGTGTGCGGCAGCTGGAGGTAGGTCTTGCTGGGTGTCGCATGCAGCATGTCTCAAATCAACACAGCTTTCCAAAATTCGCCACATGCTCCAGTAGCAAATTGAGAGCAAGCGTGCCCGCGCCTCTCATCCTGCACCTGCTAGAGATGGCCGCCAGGACAGCCGTGCTTGACCCAAGCAGGGCGTACGTCTGCGGCAAGGCTGCAGCTGCAGCTCCCGGCACCAGGACGATTGCGCCAGTGGCCGCCGGGTTGATCCGGGCAACAAGAGTCGCAGCTATGCGGCGTGCGTCCTGGCTGTGTACCTTGGAGGCAATTACGTGGACGGCCACACCGCCGCTCAGCGCACAGCTCTGCGAATGAATGACGTGTTCGTTGCAGGACAGGTACGCCAGTGCCAGGGGCGGGAGAGCAGGTGAATCAGCTCAGGTGCCGTGCCTGCTTGTGCCTGGTTGCAAGACACTAGGGGAGATAAGTGAGCATGTGCATACCCGCGAGCTGGGTGGTCAGGAGCTATGCTGGCGGGCAACCCCTTGCTGAAACCCGCCAGCCCCTGTGTGCGTGTGTTGGCCCCAGAAACGCACCATGTGGGACGCTGACGCGCTCGCCTTGACCCCGCCGGCAACAGCCCGCAGCAGCGTCTTCAGGTCTGCACCGACGAACTTTGCTGCCTTTGAGCCGGTGGATTTGTCGCAGGCCGTCGCGTTGGTCTGCGCAGTCAGCTGAACGCTGACCGTGTAGGAAGGGGCCGCAGCCCTGCGGGAACGTGCACGCGTGCGTGCTCACCATGTGCGGCTCGTGGCGCATCAGCGGCTTGTTTGTTATGTGTGTTTCTCCTGCATCTGGTTTCCTTCCCTCAAGAGAAATCGCCGAATTCGCATGCATGCAGTGAGGAGCACGTCGTTACACTGTGGTGACTGGAGAAGCCCATCACCGTAGACACCCACACGGCAATTGTGGCAAGCAGCGGTGTGCACAAAGCGAGTGGGGTATCCCTGCCCGCCCTTATCCCCTCCACCGGAACTCGTCGGTATACCGAATCACCTGCGCGGTAGGCGGCAGGTCGACCGCGAGCGCACGAAGAATCTTGAGCCGGGGGTACCGGTCGCAGAATAGCGTGGCAGGGTGCAGACCCGGGTGCTTGTGCGGGTGCTTGTGTGGGTGTCTTGGTGACGGGCTGCTCCAGGGGAAAGGGGTGTGACAGTGTATGCCCCTGGACGAGGCAGGCCAAGTGGAAGTGTGAGGTGCGCGGCAGTCGCGGTGTGGTTCCCGTGGTGCCCGAGAGGGCGTTGGGTGCTAAAATATATATTTGTGTGCGTGTGCGAGGCGGGCTGACATAGGCAGCTCTCCACCCAGAAAATCAGTAGCTGCCCCCGCAGGGGTGTCCCGTCAGGCCCCCCACAGGTGTGAGCAGTACGAGTCGTGCAGCGCAGTCAGGCTCCCCCGGATAAAGCTAGCAATCCCGTCAAGCCCGCTGCGTAGCGCATACATCACAATAAGACGTAGGACGAGGGTGCGGAGCTCCATCAAACCCGTGCCGAGCAGCGGGGGCGGGAGGGGGTGGTAAAGGCGTGCAAAATCGACTGCCCGCATGTCCCAAGTGGATGCAAACCGTGACCAAGGCATGAGGGGCGCGCTTGGCGGCCAAAAAGAGGAAGAACAAAACAACAAGGGCTTATTCGGTAGGTGGTGTATGGCCCAGGAAGATGTCCTCAGGTCCCTTAGCCAGCCGTCCCGCGTCAGAGGCGCCCGTCGTCACGTCCCCGGGACGGTGCGGGCCGAATCTGCAAGTCAAGGGCCGTGTTGGGAAAGAAGGGGGGTGTGCCCGCCACAGGTGAGGCACCAGCAAGGTCGCGTGTGCGTGACGGCGCCGTGCGCGGCAAGGGTTCCTGTTGCGTCCGTCCGCTAGCCCCCCGTGTTCACCCCTCCTGTCTCGCCTCCCCTTCCCATCTCCGTACAATTGCCCCCCCAACCCGCGGAGCACTCCCCTCTGCTGTAGTGGTTGTCGTGGTGGTGTGTGTGTGTCGAAGTGATGGAGACGAGCGGTCGGCTGGGACCTTCACTTCCATTCGAACAGCTGTGGCCTGCCCATTTCCCAGCGGAGTTCGCACAGTGCAGGAACAGTGAAATGGCCCATGACGATGGGTTTGGAGGCGTGTAACGCACTCACCCGAGGCCTATGAAGGCCATTAAAACAACCACGACGTAGCATAAACAGGCGGGCCCCACGCCGGCCATTGTTCGACACGAGCGAGGACGGTGTGCACCGTGCCCGGACACACAGGTCGACAAAACTGCCTGCGTCGCAAGATGAGAAGAATGAAAACCTCAATTCTACAGCTGCATATCACGCGACAAGCACGTGCAGGTACCTACAGAGCGTCCGAGACGTCCGGAACAAGCAGAATGTAGTCTGAGTGTCAGAGCAAAGCACAAATGCGGTCGTACACAAAGCGTAAAGTTGCGTGTATGCCTACATATCATAAGCCGCACTTCTGCTCACACTTGAACATGGTTGAGTAAGCCACCTTGTGTTTGGGCCGAGTCACCCAGCTGTGTTCACAGCAGCCAATTGGATGCAGCAGCGGCGCCTGCAGAAAGGGGCTCACTAGGGCTCAGGGGTGCATGTCCTTTGCAATCTCAGCAATCAGCTGGGATGCTGCATGCACAACAACCACTCCATGCAGCGGATGGTTGAAGGATTGGCGCCTGGCGGTTTTCATGCGTTTCTTGCACCAATAGCACAGCGTGCTGGCCGGCTGAAAATCGAGATGGGACCGAAGGGACAGAGAGCACGAGCTGCCAAATGAGGAACACGTACTCAATCTCACCTGTAACAGACGGCGATGGCCGGCTCAATGTATGCGGTGCAAGTGTTGATTGCAACCGCCTCAAACTCAGCCGCCCTCGCCCGAAGGCCTGCAGCACCTGCCGTCGCGTTCGAAAGCGCGTCGATAGAGATGTCAGCGAGCGCCACCGCGTCCGACCGCAACACGAAGAGCGCGCTTGAATGGACGGCTTGGTTCGCTGTGCCGATTGGTACAGACAAAACAGGAGGCACCACTGGCTGTTTCCTGGCCCACGCGGCACTGTCGCACAGCCACGACCCTTCCGCGGCGTCTGTGTCGCCTTTGGCCCCGACCTGTGGCAGATGATAGCAGCGATCATACTAGCACAAGCTATACTGTTCATGAAAGCTGGCTGTGGTTGTCTACACTGGCTGCGCAGCGACTGCCTGTGCAACAAAGGACACTGCAAACATCACAACTAGCAAGATGTGCAAGAAGGGCATCATGTGTCTAATGTATATGTAAATCTTATCCATATGACGAGGATATGGAGCATGCTGTGGAGGGTATGTTGCGCAGTGAGTTTGGATTCGCGCCTGATCACTCCTGGCTCGAGGCATGCCTGGCGCACCTTAGCAGAGAAGTACCAGGTTTAAGCTCCATGGGTTCTCAGGAGCAGCTGCAGCTCGTTCTGGAGCAGCTACTTGCGGCCGACTTGCATCGCGCAGGCGCCGGCGGTGTGCTGCCCAACATAGCGCAAATGCACAAGCAGCCGGTTGAGGGGCGGTTCCTGCTGCAAGTGGACGAGGTAGTCAACATCGCAGCTGCATGGAAGGAACGGTGAGCGCCATGGGCGCCCTGCTGAGTTGACGTGCAGTTGCACCAATTGCAGCGCCTCAGCAGTGGTCCTGGCAGATGTTGCACAGGGGCCGCCACGTGTTTGTGCAGTCATCAATTCGGCGAGCTGGCAGAGCGTCTCTCGCTCCTCGTGCCTGACCGTTGCTCCTCAGGTACAATGCGGCGCGCCCCGGCGACCGCTGCCTCAAGCTGCGGCTGACGGACGGGCGGCAAGCGATCGTGGCAATCGAGCACGCGCCTATCCCAGACCTTCAGGTTCACCTTCCTGCGGGAACGAAGGTGCGGCACACTGCTGTGTACCTGCCTGCCGCTTGCTGTAGCGGTGGCATTGCAATTCACAGTGGGCCAAACATGCTGCGCGCCACTTCGCACGCCCCGGCGCATCACAGAATGCGAGAAACGGCAGCAGGTGCTGCGGGAGTGCCACGCGACTCCAGGCCACTGAATGGCTCTGCTTTCCTCTCATGTGTGCTGTCACATGCTTCAACGTCCAACAGGTCGTCATCAGCTCCGCCTTCGTCCGACGCGGCCTGCTGCTGCTGCAGCCACACAACATAAGGGTTCTGGGCGGCCGCGTGCATGCATTGGAGGAAGCCAGGGAGAAGCTGGTGGCTCATTGGTCGCAGCCGGCAGACCATCGCGAGCAGAGACGTGGCGCCCAACAGACCTATGACGAGGCGGCTGCGGCAGCCTGGGGACCGGCGCAGCAGCAACAGCCACTGCCTGGACAGGCAATCCAGCAGCATGGGCGGGGCGGGGTGCAGCAGCAGCAGCAGCAGCAGCAGCAGCAGCAGCAGGGGCCGCAGCAGGGGCAGCAGCAGGGGCAGCAGCAGGGGCAGCAGCAGGGGCAGCAGCAGGGGCAGCAG
>NW_014012586.1:12055-16311 GCF_000611645.1 Monoraphidium neglectum
AAGCAGCAGCAGCAGCAGCCGCAGCAGCAGGGACAGCAGCGGCGGGGTGCTCTGCAGCAGCAGCAGGGGCAGAGCCAACTAGGACATCCACAGCAACCGGCATCGGTGAACGGCCTTGCCCGCCATCCGCCCAGTGGTGGCTCGCTGCTGCCAGCCCTGCAGGATCCACCGGCTCCTCTCCTGGACGGGAGGCGGGCCACGGTTGCGGCAGCCGCGCACGCATCGCGAGGCCCCAACCAAGGCCGTGCCGGCAGCGCTTCGGCTGGCCAGACGCCCAGGCTCGCCGAGTGGTCGGTGGAGGAGGCTGAGATGGGGGATGGTTGCGAATTTGACTTTGTGGGCAATGGCGCGGACGAAACGCAAAGCCGGCTGCCGTCGGCTGGTGGGCAGCAGCAGCAGCAGCAGCAGCAGCAGCAGCAGCAGCAGCAGCAGCAGCAGCGGCAGCAGGGCACCAATGCAGCAGGGTTGGCGCAGTCGTGGCCGGACGGCAACGGCGGTGACGGTCACGGAGGCAGTGGCGGGCCTGCGGGGCCTATCAACTGGGGGAATGTTGGGGGTGTGGTGGGCCTGACCTCAGTCTCGTCACCTGGGCTTGGGACACCCGCGGGCGCAGTTACGCAACCAGGCCGGCGGCGATCGAGAGCGCACTGGGAGGCAGAGCAGAATGGTGCAGTCACAGGGCAGCAATGGTCGGGCGAGGCGGCTGGGAGCGCTGCTGGGGGGCCGGCGGTGGGGCTGCTGCCGGGAGCTCTTCTGGCTCGACCTGTGCCGACTGCCGCGGCGCCACCACCGGCGCGGCCGGCCGTGTTTACGCCTCACATACAGGCGTCGCAGCCGCTGCCACGAGTCACTGGCAGCCAGCACTTCCGACGGAGCTTGTCTGTCTCTCAGGCCAGGCAGCAGCAGCAGCAGCAGCAGCAGCAGCAGGCACCACAGCAGCAGCAGCGGCACCAGCAGCAGCCCCCACCAACGGCGCCTCTGGAAGGGCGCGAAGCGTGGCAGGCTCACGCATTGCAGCAGCGGCAGGCGGGGCGCCAGCAGCACAATCAGCAGCGGCAAGGTGGCGAGCATCATGCACTGGAGGACGAGGTTTGGCACGGGCCTGAGGAGGAGTGGCAGCAAGGGGAAGCACAGGCGCTTGAGCAGCAGCCCGGACGTCGGCGGCTTCAGCAGCCGCAGGCTTTTCAGGGGCGCCTTGCCTTGGGGACTGGCGGCAGCGGGGCTGACGTCGACGCAATAGAGGTGACACAGGAGCATGAGCTGGGCGAGGAAAGGGGCAACGCCTCCGGCAACCTGCTGGGTGGCGGGACGGCAGCGCCGCAGCTGATGCGTGGGCGCCGCTCAAGCGTGCTGACTCCACTGGTACTGCAGCAAACGCGCCCGACGGCGCGCGTGAGCGCAGCCCCGCCGCCCAAGCAGGCGGACGCCACAGCGGGCAGAGGCGCGGCAGCGCTGCCAAGCGCGGCACCGCGGCAGCCGTGGCGCCAGCGAACGCTAGCCGAACAGCGGCCGCCGCTGCAGCAACAGCGGCAGGCGGCTGTGGTTGACCTCACAAGCGACAACAGCGACGATGAGGGAGACGCCGGCGGCAGTGGCATGGCGCAGCCGCCGGGCCCTGGCGCTGACGCTGGCCCTTGCGATCGCGAACACAGCCAGGAGGACGCGAATGCATGGCACACACCCCTTGGTGGCGGCTATATCGCTGGGCCCGCCGGCGGCGGCCTTTCGGAAGCGGGTTGCGGCGGCCGCGCGCGCGCCTGCAGCACCGGCGGCAGCGGCGGCGGCGCGGGCAGCCCAAAGTCGGGGCCGCAGCTGGAGCAGTACCTTGCGCGGCGCATGGCCGAGGTGGAAGCCGAGGAGGCGGCGGCCGCGGCGGGCACGCCGCTAAGTGGCGGCGAGGAGGGCGAGGGCGAGGAGGGCGAGGGCGAGGAGGACGACGGGAGCGGCGGCTGGCCGGAAACTGACCAGCAGGAGCAGCAGCAGCAGCAGCAGCATCAGCAGCAGCAGCAGCATGTGTGGGAACCGGATCTTGGGGGCGACGGCGGCGATGAGGACGACGATTGGTAACAGCTCGTCTAAATTTGACCTGCGCTCACGCGTTGCTGAGCCACTGCTGTGAGTGATGCTTAAAATATACACTCAATTACCAAATCAAGACCTCCTTTGACCTCGACCAGCTACGCAGAAAATTAGGAGTTACAAACACGTACAGCACGCAAGGTCATGTGCTCTGGCGCATTTTGTGCAAAGGAAGACACACATCTGCCAAAGGGCACGGGCCAGGCTTGCATGCGGACAGATATAAAAGAAAGCCGCCTCGTGGTCGACTCAGCTGTTTGCGAAGCCTTGCCTCGGCGGCTGGCGGCCCTGGTGGCGGCTCGGCCAGACGGCTAGGGCGGGCAAGGCGAACTTAGGTGTTGATAGCGCCCAGGCGTGTGTGGCAGAAACATATTGTGTACAGGCATGGGGGCCTCTGGATGCGTTCCATGCCTCAGGTTGGTACCGCTACCAGGGCCTTCAGGGGTTGGGCATCCATGCTTCTGACGGCGGGAGCGAGGGTGCCGCAGGGCCGGCCGCTATCCAGATCACGAATGTCTGTGCCGGGGCCGCAGCACACGGTCAACAAGATACGCATCGAGGCGCCCCGGATGTTGCAGGAATCAAAGCAGTGTGGAGTAATCGACGCCCGCAGCAACATGACGAGTATCGGGGGGCAAGGTCAAGCCCGCCTGGCCAGAATTCAGAATTCGAAGGCCGGCTGCGGCGTGTGTGACGCCTCGGCGCGTTGTGCATGGGAGGTCTCGTCGTGCATCGTCTTGGGATCCTCATCGTCAGGTGACCGGGCGCGTGCATGACCGCACGACTCATGAAGATGTCGGCTAACAAATGGCAGCCCCTCGGGAACGGATCCCTTGGAAACCGGGCCGGGCGCGCCCCGGCCCCAACTAGACAAGATACTAGCCCCAAAATCCCAGGAGCGCCCCGCACTTGCAAAAGCCTCCACGCCCGCTGCGACGCGGCCGGCTGGCAACTCTGACGCGTCTCCGGCTGTGCCCACACCCGCGCCCCGGCGCGACGGCCCCACGCCGGCGCCCGCGGGGGCGCATCGTGCAGCCCTAGTGCAGGCCGACGCCAGCCCACGCCGCACCCCCAGCGGCGGCCCGCGCCCTAGTTTATGCACCGCCGCCGCTGCATGGCCCTCAAACGAGGTCCACCGCCTTGGCGCCCTGCAGGCCCTTTGAGGGGTCCGCCCCGTGCGGCGCGAGCTCGGTCAGCGCCTTGGCGTCCCCCGTCTCGCTGACGACGCGCACCATGTCCTCGAGCGCCGGCGGCGCGTGGTCCTTGCTGCGGCCGCGGCGGAGCGCGGAGTGCTCCTCCAGCGCCATGGAGGAGGCGCAGCTGTAGAGCTGCACGCAGAGGGCGCGGCCGGGCGCGGGGGCGGTGGGGTTTGGGTGGGCTCGGTACGGCCGGGCCGGGCATTCACGCTCCCGTGTGAATGGAGGATTGCGATGGAGGCGGCAGCATGGGTTCACAGAATTTTGGGCCAAGGGCTGCGTGAGGTTTCCCTCAAATAAACGCTTCGCGGGCTGCACAGGGGCCGCACTGGCCCCTAAGCGAACACACCAATATGAATGCCAGCCACTGGCTTTTGCCTCTGGCATCGGTATAGCACTGACCGCCACAAGCCACTCTGCTGGCCCCACGAGCGCTCCTCGGCGCGGGGACGCCACCAGCACCAGTCGACAAGGAAGGGTCGGCCCCAGGCGCCGCCTCCCGCACGCTCGCTGGCTTCATACTCCCCCCCTCTCAACTTTGCGCTGCCAATGATGGCATTGGCTCTCGCCCCCTCACCAGGTACACCGCCAGGATGATGGCGAGGAAAATCGCGTACTGGATCCACGCCTCCGCGGGCAGCGTGCTGCACAGCCACGCGTTGATCATGAGCGACGCGGCCGGCACCTAGCGGGTGCGAGGTTTGGGGGCGCAGGGCGGGCTCTGGTAAGACAAGGTCCTGAAGGATGCGGGTGGCACCTAGCAGGCGCCGGCGTTTTTGGGGGGTTGGGGGACAGCGGGATGGTGACGTGCGCAGGGGCCCGGGGGCTGCTGCGGCTGGAACGACGCGGCGGCGGCGTCAGAGGACGAGGCTGCCACAGGGAGCGGGGCGCGGCAGAGTGGCGCGGAGGGGCGCCGTTTTGGTGGGAGGGAGGGCCTGCGGACGGCGCGGGCCCGGCGGGGCGCGCGCGCCGTGCGGGCGC
>NW_014012586.1:16787-18118 GCF_000611645.1 Monoraphidium neglectum
CATAGGGGAAGAGGGGGGAGGTGTAGTCGGGCTTGGGGGCCTGCTTGACCAGCACGTGCAGCGCGACCGTCAGCACAATGTGGATGCCGATGATTATGAGGTACACCCAGTAGCGGGAGTCGAGGTTGTAGGCCAGTCCGAGGCCGATGGAGGTGCCGCAGATCGCAACAATCAGGGCCGTGCGGAGAGCCCTCTGGGCGGTCGATTGGTTCATGGCCAGACTTGGGGGGAAGGTGTAGCGCTTCACGATAAGGGCCAGGGCCACCTGGGGTGTTGGTGCGTTGGTTGCGGTGGTGCTCAGTGTCGGGGCCTCCGAGGCCGAGGTCGCTGGGAAGAAGCGTTGGGGAGAGCACGCAAAGCGCAGCCCTGGAGGAGTAGCACAGCCATGGGCGTTGCGGATGGGTTTGGGCGGAGGGATTATAAGGGATTGGGTCGGCTCGGGCCAGAAGGAGCCGCATCAGAGACCCACCACACCAAACACGAACAGCGTGCCGGCTGACACCAGGTTGATCTGTGTTGGGGGGTTTGAGAGGGGCGGGGCCGCACGTCATGTGCTACGAGGTGCAGCCTGCCGTGGGTGGCCCAAACCGATGCAGCTGCCTGACGAGAAGACACCAGGATGTTGGACGCTGCACACAGGCGCCATCTGGCGGTTCAGGGTATGACTACAGCCAGCCGGCGAAAGCAGGTCCTAGGTGCGTCCCGCATCGATCCGTCGTGCCGTGCGCCGCGGCACGCGCGGCCCCCGCAGCCGCAGCCGGCGCACCAACATGGGCAGATCACTCAGCAGGGCGAGCACGGTGGTGGGTACGCCGAGGATTAGGGCGCTGCAGGGCGCGACGCGGCAACGGGGGCGGGGCAAGGGCTTGGTCGTTTTGCAATTGCTGCAGGTGCTAGGCCCGCCCACGACGGCGGGAGCGTCGTCCGAACGCCGCCCCACCAAGCTGTCACGGGGCAGACAGTCTCTAGGTTTGAGCGCGACTTTATTGCGCGCAGAGCCGCAGCCCGCGACAGCCGACCGCCGACTATGCGGCCAGGCAGGGTTGCCGATGTCGGTGGGCCCCCGAGGACCCCCAGGCGTGCTCACGCGACCGCGGGGGTGTTGTACTTGGGGTGGACGTGGCCGATGACGGGGAACACCAGGTGCGCGCGGCCGACGGCGCTGAAGATGCGGGAAACAGCCATGCTGCCGACGAGGACGCCGGTGACGATGCCGAGAAGGGCCCCCAGGGCAACGATGACGCGCATCCAAGGCATGCCGGCGGTCTCGAAGGCGGCGGCGAAGGCGGCCTTGGGTTCGATGGAGGTGTAGGGGACCATCATCACCAGGC
>NW_014012585.1:0-4104 GCF_000611645.1 Monoraphidium neglectum
CCCCAGACCCGTGCATCGCCCTGCTGGGCGCCATCCAGGCCATGTTTGAGGCCGCCATGTACTCCTTCGTCTTCCTCTGGACGATGGCCATGTCACCCAACAGGGAGAACATCAAGCACGGCCTCATATTTGTGAACTTCATGACGGCCTCCATGCTGGGCAGCTTCCTGGCGGGCGCCCTGATGAAGCGTGGCCGGCCGGAGGCATTCATGCGGGGCGTGTTTGCGGTTGCGGCGGCGGCGTTGGCAGTGCCGATGCTGCTCGCTCTGGACACCGCCAAGCGGCCAGGTGGGGGGCCCTTGCGGGGCAGAAAGCTGCGGGATCGGGAGGGGCAGTGAGACCTACAAACAGCCGCATCAGCATATGCAGTGCTGTGTTCGGCCGCATGGTCACGCGCCTGAAACATTGGGTTCGCGTCTCCGCTCCGACGTCCCTGCCCCTGCCCGCCATGACTGCCCCAAAGAGCTCAAGGGCCAGCCGATAACGTCCTCAGGGAAGCTGCAGCTCATCGCTTTCTGCCTGTTTGAGGCGTGGTGAGCCACGACAGGGCCGACGCACAGCAAGGGCACGCACGGGGCCTTGGCCACGCTACCGGCGCCCGCCCGCATTATGGAGCCGCTTTTGTTCCGCTCATGCCCCTCCTTTGATGACCACATCGAACCCAACCCCGCCCTTGCACTGTGAACTGCCCTTGAACTCCCATTGGATGCAACTCTTGGCAGTGTGGGCGTCTTCTGGCCCTGCATGATGCAGCTGCGGTCAGAGTACGTGCCGGAGGACCTCAGGGCAACCATCATCAACATATTCCGCATACCACTCAACCTGTTTGTGTGCGTCGTGCTCAGCAACGTGAGCAGGGACGTGGGGCGGGCCGGCGCGCGGGCGGCGCGGCGCCGGGGCTGACGCGTGTATGGGTGGAGAATGAGAAGCGCGCCGCTCAACACTAGGGGGCGACGGGGCGCCGGGAGCCCTGCCGAGGTGCAGGGGCTTGCCCAGCACCATGTCGGTGGGAAGCAGCTGTGGCGGGGCTCCCGTCGCGTCGCTCACACCTTGGATAGCCGCCCTCGCCCTTGGCTTCCGCCCGCCTTCCCCCCGAGCCCCTCCCCGCCCTGATGCCGTGCAGGTGGAGGCGCTCCCGCTGGCCGGCATGTTTGGCCTCTGCGTGGCCCTCATGCTCGCGTCCCTTGCCTGCCAAGCGCGGCTGGAGCGTCTGGCAAGGGACCGCGCCGCATCGCGCCGCAAATGAGCAACGCCCGAGGGGGTGGGGTCAGGCAGGGCAAGGCGCGGTGGCCAGCAGGGGCCCGCGTGGAGAGGAGTGCCTTCACGACCCTCGGAGGGCTGGGCTGGTGCAGCGTACCCCAGGGTTCAGTCCTGTTTCCTTGCAAGACACGGCATCAAGATTCAGCCAAGTGTTGTATTTGAAATGCGCAGATCTTCCATAGGCAAGCCGTTGATTTTGGCCGCTTTCTCTCCACAGCCCCTAGCTATGGCACGCAACGCATCCGTTACACAAGGGGTTCAGTTCGGTGGTTTGCTGGTGTTGCTGGGGCTTGTGGCACGACAAGTAATGCTGTTAAACAATGCAACCCTGCGATAATGTAGCGCAATTCAGCCAAGGGTGCCGCAGTTGGGAGCACACACAAACATCAGCCTGTCGTTCCATGTGCCCCAAGGCCTGCACCTAGCGTGCCGCGGGCCGACTGCCCCGCCCAGTGCTGGCACATTCGAGGCCACAGTGCAGCCAACGCCTGGGGGCTTGGGCCCAAGGGCCTTGACCGCGTGCTGCCGACTCCATATTCAATCCCACAACTTTATGCAGCGATGGGTGGGCAGGCAGGGTCGGAAGCAACAGCGCTGCGTGCGGGCGGCCTTTGGTCTCCCTTACGGCAAGCACACGCAGCCAAGCTCGCATCAAGATGCGGTTGGCGGACAGCACTGCGGCTCGTGCCCCAGCCTGTCCACGGCGCGACATGCTGGCCCTCGATTGCTGCAAAGGCCCGCAAGCTGCAGCCCCAGCCGCCGCCACCTTGTGCCCACCCAAACCGCACAGCCCGCCCCAGACGCTGACCACCATGCATTTACGATGCGAGGCCAAGCGCCACCGGCCCCGGGGAGATGGACCGGAATGCCTGGGGTCCTGGGACCCAACGCAAGGCAATGTCTGTCGAAACAACAGTCAAGAGGCGTACGCATGAGTCAGGATCGTGTCATTGCGGGGGCGGAGCGGTCGCCCCACGCACTCGAAAAGCGGGCCAGGGGAGAAAAAGAGGGTTATGATAGGCGCGCTCTGCGCACCCCACGCATAGGGCGACACGAAAGTCCGACAGCCAGCCGCCGCAGCGCGGCGCGAGGCAAGCACGCATGCCGCAGCATCGCAGCCGCGCGCCGGCGCCAAATTATGGCAAACTCCTGCCAATGCCCATCAGGGCGCATTAGAAGAGACCCTTGGCCTTCTTCGCGTTGATGCGCTTCCAGGGCGGCATGGCCTGGAAGTCCTCCTTGTCCATCCCAAACACCACCTCAAACTCCTCCTCTGACAGGTACTCCTCCTGGACAAGGTGTTTGGTTGGGGGTCGGCGGGTACAGGGGGAACGGGTGAGTGCGGCTGGCGGCCATCGTGGTGGTCCCAAGGCAGCATGCTTCGGAGTGGCCAGCGCCTGCTCATGCTCACAAATGAGGCTGTCAGGACCAACAGGACTCGAGAAGCACACGCGCGCGTGCGCGCACTCACACACACATACACACTCTCTCACTCTCTTACTACCCAATAAGGATAAGTAGCAGAACCCGCGCAGGTCAATCTGGTATACAAGCACACAATCGCAACGCAAAGGGTGTACAACGCACAGATGCAACCGGATGCACTCACAAACTCTCCCACCCAGTCTCCCCTTGGTGCTCTGTGTATCCCTCTCACATCTGCATGCGTGAGACACTCGGAAGTCTGCACACAGACATGTGCATGCACCCCGCTCTCCGCACCTTGCGCGAAACGTCCAGGCCGTCCTCAAGCCGCAGCTCCTTGAGCTCTGCGTACGGCACCACGTCCACGCCAGGCTTGAGCTTGAACTCACCAGCCTGCAGCACCTGTTTGCGTATTTGCATGTGTGTGTGTTTGTGTGTGTGTGTGTGTGTGTGTGTGTGTGTGTGTGTGTGTGTGTGTGTGTGTGTGTGTGTGTGTGTGTCTGTGCATGCGTGCGTGCGTGCGTGCACGTGCGTGTGTGCGCATGAGTGACGTCGCAGGTGTTTCGCGCTTCAACATGGGTGCGCAAGAACGATGTGGGGCGGGTGGACAAAGCAGCAAAGGGGCCGCGCCTAGCGGACTGGGAACAAAGTGGGAGTGCAGAGGGAGTGCTGCGTCCACCCACACAGGCCGCACACCCCTTTGTCGCGCCGCTCGCCCATGCGGCTGGCCGCACTCCCCTTGGAAGCCAAGCGGCTGCCCCGCCTGCCCCCACCTGCGCAACGTTCGCCGTGTTGACGAGGTCGTGCTGCGTCAGGAACGCCCCGCCCGATGCGCGCGCGGCCGCGGAGCGCGGCGACGTGACGCCGCCGCCGCTGGCGCTGGTCTCGGGCTCTTTGGGCTTGCCGCCAAAAGGCATGCCGTTCTCAAAGTGCTGCTTCAGCTGCTTGGACATCTCGGTCACCTTCACAGCGGATGACCGCACCTGGGAGGGCGGGCGGGGTTGCCCCGGCGATGAGGGTGGGGGATACGCTTGTGTGCCCGTCGCATACATGTGCGTGGCAAGATGGGCCGGCGGGGCCGCCGGCGCGCGGATGGCGCAGGCGCAACTGACAAATGACAGTCGCAACAGAAGCAGGGGCTGGCGGGGCTTGGGCCAGGCAAGTGCGCGGCAGCTTGCCCGGTGACGCCTTGTGGGGCGCAGCCAGTGTCGGGCCCGCCCCCGGCGACAAACCCCAACCTATTTGCGCCAATTGGGAAATTTGGCTCCTGTGTTGGCAATCACTTAGGACCCAAAAAATGCCCCTCACCTCTTGCAGAGGCTCCGAGCTGCGCACCACCTCCGCATCCGGGTTGATGGCCGCGCCGTGGCTCACAACCGAGCCCTTGATCGCGCCCATTGCGTTGGCAACGGCGCGCGG